>NW_021825940.1:0-2500 GCF_006345805.1 Octopus sinensis | reverse complement strand
AAACACAACATCCGGATTGAAACATATGTAGGATTCATTTATGTTTATTTCCTTCCTTTACATCCTAAATCGTATATGTATTACTTCTTTTCACTGGGATACAAATAAAATTAACCTAGTATCCACTATATTTCTTCTCTATTTTCTTTTAGTAATTTATATATGTATATATTATTTTTTTTCACACACACAACATGCATATACATATATATTATTATATATATATATATATATATATATATATATATATAATATATATATTATATATATATTATATGAATATATATTATATATATAAAATGAGTTGCATGGTAGTGGTTGTATCTCTACTGTGAAATTTAATTAATACTAAATTGAATTTCTCTGTAAGTTTGGAGTTATACTCCCTATTATTATTATTATTTTAATTTTATTATTATTATTATTATTATTATTATTATTATATTATTATTATTATTATTACTATTTTTATTATTATTATTATCATTATTATTGTTATCATCATTATTATTATTATTATCATTATATATGCACACAGACACATGCATGTATATATGAATATTCATATATACGATATATTATGTAAGCATGTTATGTGTACATATACACACACACATTTATATATAAACTTGGTACGACTCTATAACACAGTCTCTCTCCCCCTCTCCTACATTTGTCTGTCTTTCACACTTTGCACTCCACCTTGATCTGTCTCTTTCTCGCTCTCTCTCTCTCTCTCTCTTCTCCTCCTCCTTTGTTCCTTGTTCCCCTTTTTTCTCTGTCCCTCTTTTCCTCTCTCTTTTCCTCACACGTGACTGACTGACCGATTGCCGGCCTTTCGTGCTTAGCAGTCGTCGCGGCAAGACACATTTTTTTCTGTCTCTGCCCTAAGGCATTTTTCTAACACGCCAGCTCAAAGTTTACTCGTCCTGTCGAAAGACGCCTGTCTGTGACGTCCTCTTTGTGTTATTATTATTATCATTATTGTTTTTACGTATTTTTGTATTCTTATTCGTGTAACATCGTCCGTTTTTCCGTCCTTGTTTAGTATACATTCGAGGCTTTCTTCCAAGGAATCTAATGCGCTTGGCTTAGATTTTCCTTTGGAGCTGGCCAGATCGGAGCAATCTCAAGATTAATCAGCCGAAATTGCGAGGATGATCCGGTTCTTGACTGAAGATTGAAGGCTTCGAATGTCCCGTCCGTGCTTTTTGTATCGTCTTCTAAATGTTTTGCGTTCTTGTCCCAGTTTGTATTGTTTTACACACACAACCACACACACACACAACCACACACACAACACACATATATATATATATATATATTATATAATATATATATATATATAATATAATATATATTATATATATATATATACATGCATATACATTCTATATATATACAAATACAATCATACATGCACATATATAATACACATACATACGCATGCTTACACGTACCCATTCAAACGTACATATCTCCATGACACTGCATCGTCAAGAATAGTTACACATAAATAAACACATTCAAATGCTGTGTATTCTACTCACACACAAACAAACACACACACATACACACGCACACATCCACACACAATTACATACGCACGTTTTCATAGCCATCACGTTGGACCTTAGCCTTCGCGTGATCGTATTCTGATACCTCGTTCTCGACAACCTTTACCGAAGTTCGCTTTAAGGCAAACAACGGGGTCATATCGGCAGACTTAGGTCATCCTTCGATAAGGATATACTGACCCTAAAACATCCCAACTTATTTTTCTTTTCTCTTTGTGTTTGTTGTTTGGCTCTAATCCAACATTCGAACTGATCAATGATCGAAGTCATTCCACCACTCATGAAAATAAATTCTCACGATCAAGCACAGTTTATCTAAGAATACATTATCAAATGTGACCACCTTATTTGAATACATCAAATGTAGATTTAATATAGACCTGGTTGTTATTTCTAGCATCTTAATTTTCGCTTCCACCCTTCCTTTCTTTTTTCTTACAGATATTACCCCTCCCCCGACACCTGTCGATATCTTATTGCCTTTCTTTCTTTCCTTCGTCTTCGATTTCATTGTTGACAGTCAAACAAACAGCGAATGTATTATATAACGCGTATCGATTTTCAATATCTATTGATCCATACGGCTTAGTGGTTGTATTCAGTTTGCCTAACAGTAAACCGGATGCAACCACACATCCATGTTCACACATACACACCTATACGTGTATAAACAGACACAGACACACACACACACACACATACATACATATATATAATATATATATATACATACATATATACATATATGGTCTTACGCCACATACAGTTATATATATATGTATATACATATATATATATAGATATATATATATACATACACAGACACACACCATATATATATATACGACGAGCTTCTTTCAGTTTCCGTCTACCAAATCCACTCACAAAGATATGGTCGGCTCGAGATTTATATAGTAAATATA
>NW_021825939.1:10000-13895 GCF_006345805.1 Octopus sinensis | reverse complement strand
TCTCTCTCTCTCTCCCTCTCTCTCTTTCTGAGTGTGTCTTTTACTCAAACAATCACTTAAATTCATGCAATGCACATCATCAACAGCTCAGCAAGCACTTTACATTTTTGCCATATAACAATGAAATATTTACACTGTTTCACCAGCGAATACACCATCTTGAAATGTCGGCAGTCCTGT
This sequence comes from Octopus sinensis, assembly GCF_006345805.1. Classification (NCBI taxonomy): domain Eukaryota; kingdom Metazoa; phylum Mollusca; class Cephalopoda; order Octopoda; family Octopodidae; genus Octopus; species Octopus sinensis. Next base: position 13,715 of record NW_021825939.1, on the reverse strand, counting down.
ATAATAGGCTTATGCGCGGGCTTCCTTAAAGCTGGTCTGAGTTGTTTTGGCTTACAATAAAGCTTGTTGATGAATGCTATTGATTTCTGTCCGTATCGAAAAACGAGAAAGTGAGGTTGTGTGGGGGCGTAATGGCTGTGTGAAATGGGGAAGGAATTAGATGAAAAAGATGAGGAAAAGAAAAATTGGGTGACAGCAAGAGGAGGGGGAGGAGGAGGAGAAGATATAGTAACTACGTAGAAGGAAGAAGAGAAGAATAATGAATTAAATGCTTATATAAACGAACAAGAATTAAAAGTAGCAGCAGATTGGAACGTAGAAATATAATCTATCTATCTATCTATCTATCTATCTATCTATCTATCTATCTATCTATCTATTCTAGCTTTCGGGCTGGGACCTATGTACAACTTCCAGAGATCCTTGGCCAGGCAGTGCTATCGAGAAGCGCTACCCGTTCGGGAGAAGCTCTACAGGCATGCGGTCAGAGCGATGAAACCGTCTTACACGCACTCGTACATTGTCTAGCCATTTCCGACATCTGGGCCCATGTCGAACGACTGCTATCGCGTGTGGGGCGAGTCGATTTATCAACCGAGTCTATCTGAATATTGTCGAGCCTCCTTCCTTGAAACGCTATGGCGAAATGATGTGTATGGTGTACGCTTCTGAAAGGTCTAGAGACAAACAGTTTCCTCTCTGGTCAATCTCTCATCAACTTATTTAAGTATCACTTGAAAAAGATGAGAGTAGAGAGGGAAGTTTGTGTAGTGAATGGTTAAAAAAATGATGGGTGAAAGTAGCAAGGATGGCACGCGTGAATGACGGACCCAGCTTGAGCATAATCCTATGAACCAGAGAAAAAAAAACGAAAGGAAAAAGAGACCCACTTACTGTAATGCCTTTTCATTTTGCATGACACTATTGCCCAAGGTTCCCGTGGTCATTTCCGTGGGCTTTTGGATCCCCGACAACCTAATCTGTTTTCCCTTTTTACATTGACATTTCTATGATACACGATCCCTATTCATCGTCCCCACGATGTGGGTTCAAACGAAAGAATACACATCTTTTGGACGCCCATGTTGAATTGTAAAATTGTTACGTAATATTTGTGTAATCCATTTCCAAGTATATATAATAATGTATTGTGTGTGTGTGCATATATATATATAAATGTATATATTATATATATATATATATATATATATATATATATATATATATGTATGTTATATATAATATATATAATATATTGTACGTATTTATATATGGTGTATGCATGTATATATGTACAATGTGTAGATATATGCACGTACACACTCACACATACTCACACACACACACACGCATATATACGATATGCATGTATATCTATGTATTTGTCTCTATTTTACTTTTTACCAGTTTATATATTTATCTATTTGATTTCCTATCTGTTTCCATCTAGCTTTTCTTTGCTTACCGGTCAGCTATCTCTGTGTCTCCTGTTTCCCCGCTCTCTCTCTCTATATATATTTATATATATATATGAGCGTTTGTGTGAGTGCGTGTGTACCTATATATATAATATATATATATATATATATATATATATACATACATAATATATACACTCTCACTCTCTTATCCACACAGACTACGTGTGCGGTTGTATGTGTATCTTTTCCAAAATAACTACAAGTATATCTCATATATCTTCAGGTAAGGAAACACATTGCATACCTCCTAGGTGAATACCAAAAAAAAAAAATTAAAAAAATACTTAAATGTAAAGATGAAGTTCTTGCAGAAATAGTAACAAGGAGAAGAAGATAACCATTTGGTTTCACATGCCTTTCAGCTAACTTTAAAATCGCATAAAACAACAGGTAGTAATAAGATAAGATGACCCTTAAAGAAAAATGTGAAATAAAATACAGGTGGAAATTTAAGAGATCCAATTATTAATCACTTCAAAACTAGTTGTATTTATGGCAAAGTGTTTAACGAAAATAACATCACCGTCAGTGATACTTGTTAAAATCATAAAAAAAAAACGTAATGGTTATTTCTCAGAAAGTCAATTGCAATAATATCCAGGAAACTGAGTGTAACTATAGGATAGAAGACATGTGCTATTTTGAAGGAAATTTATCAGCGAAGGAATCAGAGTAGAATTTAAATATTCCTTTGTTATGAATAATAAAGAAAAAAAATATATATATTCTTTTACATTTTTCAGTCATTTGACAGTGGCCATGTTGGAGCACCGGCTTTAGTCGAGCAAATGACCCCAGGACTTATTCTATCAGCGTCTTTTGCCGAACTGCTAAGTTACGGGGAAGTAAACACACCAGCATCGGTTGTCAAGTGATGTTGCGGGGACAAACACAAACGCAGAAGCACATACACACACCTATATATATATACATACATATATACGACGGGCTTCTTTCAGTTTCCGTCTACCAAAACCACTCACAAGGCTTTGGTCGGCCCGAGGCTATAGTAGAAGACACTTGCCCAAGGCGCCACGCAGTGAGACTGAACCCGTAACCATGTGGTTCGTAAGCAAGCTACTTACCACTGAGCCACTCCTATGTATATATATATATATATATATATACATACCCATATACATATACACACCCGTACATACGAAAGAGCGCAGCGTACATAAGAGGAACAGAGAGCGAGAGAGAGAGAGAGAGAGTAGGAGAGCGAGAGCTTTTAAGACAGCCGAACAGAAAGTCACAATGAAGATTAAACAGACTAAATAACGACATCTAAATATTCAGAAAAATAAACGTAAACAAGTATAGCTTAATGTAAATTTTACGATGTAGGTGAAACTATTTGGTAAAGTACTTTCCTGTAAAAAATTCTAAGTAATACATCTGCTAGTAATTCCATTGATGTCACAGAAATCTCAGTTTTTGATTCCATTATTCACTTCCCCCATTTTCGCTCTCGTCATCTTAAAGATGGCTTCAAACGCTGAACATTTCTAATAAGATTTTGGTTGAGGCATCAGGTATATCTTTGTATGTTGTTATTGCCGTATATGTACACATTCAGTTACACAAAGACTCACTGCACAGTACGTAAGCTCATATGTGTGTGTATATATATATATGTATATATATATATATATATATATATATAGTATATTATATATATTATAATATATACATATATATAATATATGTATATATAGTGTATGATTATATATATTATATATTTATACACACAGATAGATATAGACACACACACATATATATATATATATATTATATATAGTTATTATATGTCTATATGCGTATGTATATATATATATATTTTCTCTATATATCTATCTCTTTATCTCTTTATCTCTCTCTCTCCTCTCTCTCTCTATATATATATATATATATATATATATATATCGTTCTTTTACTTCGTTTCCATGTTTCTAGATGTGAATTCGTGTGTTGGAACATATCTTTTCGTCTCTTGGGAGGGTTACGACACCAATATTTAAAACACACGCACAGACACACACAGATACACATACACAGGCACACACACATACACACAATGGTTGCATATCACTTCAACAGACTAATCGATCGTTTGTTTAATGTGTTGGTTAGACAATCAATCGCTTGTATCATTGTCAACGTCCTTTCGTCGCTATTCGTGATCTCATCCTTGAAATGCACACTCTCTCTCTCTCTCTCTCTCTCTCTCTCTC
>NW_021825939.1:0-5000 GCF_006345805.1 Octopus sinensis | reverse complement strand
GAACGCTGGTTTCCTTCACAATGCATTACGACGTTGATTTCTTTACAACTCCCTTCCCCACAGCTTCACGAGGAGGGAAGGGGAGAAGCAAACAGGTGCAGCTGTGAGCGTGACGCCAACTCCGCCGCCATCGACACACGATGCATTTTATGCATTAAAATGGAATAAAAAATGATGTTAAATATTTTTAAAATCGTAGACTCATCGTTGACGCGCGCTAATAGTCAGACGGGCTTGATATGAATCACGACTATAAGATACCCGAATTTGGTTAAACTGCACCGCAAAATGTGGGAGGAGTTAGGAATTTAAATCGAAGGGGACAGACACTCACACAACTACAGTTTTATATATATAGATTATATATATATATATACTAGCAGTATCGCCCGGCGTTGCTCGGGTTTGTAAGGGAAATAACTATATAAGCATTTTTAGAGAGTTTACTTCCCTTATAGATGCCATTCGGGCTTTCTTAGCCATTTCTGTTTTGGTATCTTCAAGCCATGAAGTCGTTGTTCTAAAAGAACGCTGGTCTCCTTGACAACGCATTACGACGTTGATTTCCTTACACCTCTTCCCCCACAGCTTCACGAGGGAGGGATGGGGGAGAAGCAAACAGTGCAGCTGTGAGCGTGGACGCCAACGCCGCCGCCATCGACACACGAAAAATTATGCATTAAAATGGAATAAAAAATGATGTTAAATTATTTTTTAAATCGTAGACTCATCGTTGACGCGTGCTAATACTCAGACGGGCTCGATATGAATCACGACTATAAGATACCCGAATTTGGTTAAACTGCACCGCAAAATGTGGGAGGAGTTAGGAATCTAAATCGAAGGGGACAGACACTCACACAACTACAGTTTTATATATATAGATATAATATAATAATAAGAGTAAATAATTTTTATAATGGTTTTTAAAAAAAGACCACAATTATTTACTGGTAGAATTCGGTATGTAAATATAGCCGATTAACGGTAGGAACTTCTGTAAAGTTCAGTATATATATTGTATATAAGAAAAAGGGACAGGCAACTGGTTGCTTGACCGCATACTGAAAAAGTAGAAATAGCAGTCAAGAATGCTTATTTCTATTTTCCACAAGTGGGGCTCCACACACGACAAACCCTGCAATTCACATATGCTGTGCTGAAGACGGATGTGAAATATATATGCAATATATATGAAATATATATTCAATATGTTTATAATCCAGAAACATGATGTTCACAGATAACCAGCAGACTTCGTTTTCGATATCTATTCCTTCTGTTTTGCATATGTGAATTGCAGGGTTTGTCGTGTGTGGAGCCCCACTTGTGGAAAATAGAAATAAGCATTCTTGACTGCCTATTTCTACTTTTCGGTATGCGGTCAAGCAACCTGTTCTTATATATATATTATATATATATATATTATATATATAATATATATAGAGAGAGAGAGAGAGAGAGAGAGAGAGTGATAATCACGATATTGATGATGATGATGATTGTGATGTTTGGTGTTATATCACTTCTCATAACAGAAATACTAATGAATGATTTTCAACATTGAAACAAGTGATCCATTATTTCTTTTCCGCTTTTAAGCATTTCTTCTAAAGTACCAAAGAAAGGCTGCTATTTTTACATAGATGTTTCTTCATTTTCAGCATACCGCCCGTCTGTCGTTTTGGCACCCAACTCCCCTAATATACACTTTCAGAGCAGTTAGTCCTGCGACAACTAATGTTCCATGCGTTCCATGCAATATAATCTGAGAGCTTTTATAACACTGGCGAAGTTTTTCCCCTTCAAACGTAAGCCATTACTTTTAAATCGTGACTTACTAGCATTTCAGTATTTCATTAAATATCTTTACATTTTGCAGACGTAGATCGTAAATAATAACCTGGGATCCTTCTTTCTTTTTAAAGGAAGCATCCTCCAGTCAAGCTGATTGCCTGGGCCAGCTTGACTACCTCTCTCCATCTATCCCGATCTTTCATTAGTGTTTTTAGGTCTTCCACTTGGCAACCAACATCTTCTGCTAGCTGTTGTATATACGGCTTCAGTGGTCTTGCAGCTTCTGTTGTACCAAGATTTAGTGTTCACAGCAACACACTACTCAGTAGTTCTTCTTTACATCTCAAGCAGTGGCCAGCAAACCTCAACCTTCACTCTTAGGTGGTTGATGAGAGAGTTGGTACATTCTCATATAACCATTCTACTGTTGGGTGCTCCCTCGACGTATTTCATGTGGTGGTGGCAACAATCTGGGATTGCCTCATTGAGTTATACCGTCCCATGAAAGAGACTTTTTCCTGCTCTGGCCATGGACAGGAAGATCGCCTCCGGTAATCTGTGAGAGCCACGCAAGGCAGGCTGGTTTCATGTTGAACCCAAACTGGTTACTTGAATGGGGTCAGCATAGCAGGTGTGAAACTATAGCGGAAGAACTGTCAACCTTGTCAACGGTAAGGTGCACAAGATGCTGGGCAGAGAAACCCAAAACAGATCAAGGGCAAGGGTCAACCAGTTCCGTCAGAGTAATACTGCGATCATCAACAGACGTGGCACACACTGATGATTATGCTGAACTATGGAAAGACTAGTGATGACTGGGATCCTAAATTTTACTAGAAATTTCCTTTGTCTGATATGCCATTGAATAGGAAGAATCGAACACTGAATTGTGTATTTACAAATCTAGGCCTTTAGTCACATGAAAAAATCTACGCTTTTCTTAGTAACACTACAATGTTTTACACTAATCATGTTAGGTCACCTGCAACGTTTATATAATTGCAGAGATCATGTGAAAGAGTAAAAATATTCCGAACTGTTTGTCTGTGAGAGAGTGTGAGTGTGTATATGTACGTGTTTTAAATTAACATGTGCAGTAATGATATTAAATATCACACAATAGGAATTTTCGTCTGTTTCGTTTGCGAAATATTTAATATTCGTAATGAAATCCAGCAGTGAACGCTCCAAATTAGTACAATTAACAGAAATATAATTGTATTTATGAAGAGTATGAATGAAAAAGAGAACAATTTTGTTCGTGACTACACACACACACAGACACACCCAGACACATGAATGTGTATATACACACATTACCCTGCCTGGTTAGACATATGCGCGTGTTTACACACAAACACACGAACGCGTCATACAATTATATACATATATGCATATCTATAAATGATATATATATTATATACATACATACATACATACAAACTGAATACATGTATAAAGAGATATATATTTTTGTATGTATATATATATATATACATAAATATACATAAACATATACATACATACAGATACATATACACACACACACACACATATATATATATATATATATAATATATATATATATATATATATATTATATATATAATAATATATATATATATATATATACTGTTGTGTATGGAGAGAGTCATTCTCTTTTAGTGCCTTATAATTTAATACACTCACTGGTAAAATTTCCACTTATTTGCTTCTTTATTTTTCTACAATTTTCGTTGCGTTTTCAAAACACGAACTCAAATAAAGAAACTTGACAAACCAAATCCCAAACGAAATATATAATATATATATATATATATATATATAATATCAAGGTTTCGGACAGAGGCTTAGTCAGTGTTAAATAGTTCAATGGTTCGAGTAACACGTGAATTTTGACGAATATAGAAAAAGAAACCTGCATTATTTTTATATGAATGCAATAAAGAAACATAAAAAAATAAATATTACAAGAAAACAGCAAGGTACGTTGAACTTAATTCTTCTCCGATCAAGTCGTAAATATCGAATAAAACGTGATTTTTGTCACCTGTTTGTAATGCCGTTACATAACGCGTGTTGTTATTTAATACAAGTCATGTATTGTCAGTTAATTAACGAGATAAAATATCATTTATCTAATTAACTTTACGCTTATTTATGGTGTTTAACTGAAATGCTCCTATATCTAATACCGAAATTGTTGTTTTCGTTTTTCTAGCCAAAATGTCGTCATTCTTTCTCTCGCTATATTTCTGTTCTTACGCAAGAAAATTTCACCATTTTAATTTTATTGTTTGTATTTATGCATCTTGGGTTTATTCGTGTATTTTCCCCTTATTTTTCCCTTATTTTATTTTATTTTTCGAGATGATTCGTGTAAACAGGGAAGAAAACAATAAGAAAAAAAAAGTGTTTCTATTTTTAGCTCTACATGTGCGTGTGAATGTGCATGGCATGCTACATGTGTATTTGTCATATGAGCCTCCGATGCGTGTATTCATACAGCAGGTGTGCAGTGCGCACGTGCACAAGCAAGATAATACCTACATAACTGCTGATACACATAGCACACAAATATATAAATATATACATATCCATATACAAATGTATACATATATATATACAGATCTATCATACATCTATATCTATCTATCTCTATCTATCTATCTATCTATCTATATATCTATCTATCTATCATCTATCTATCTATATATATATATTATATTACAAGTGTATATATTGATGTATTTCTACAGCTGAGTGAACGGAGCAACGTCAAATAAAGGTCTTGCTCAAGAACACAAACACGCTGCCCGTCCGAGATTCAAACTCAGAGTATCACGATCGTTATCTCGACGCTCATATCACTGAGCCATGCCCTCAGCTGAGCCATGTCCTCAGCTGAGCCATGCGCTCAGTTCACTTAAATGTAGAAATGAGTTGCGCCGTCACAGGTGCCAAGCTATATGGGCCCTTTGGCTTTGCCTTGGATAACACTGGTGGCGTGGAGAGGGGAGGCGTATCCATGCGTGACTGATGGCCTTCCATAAACAACCTCCCCGCACTTGTGCCTGGTGGGGGATAACTTTCTAGTCATGACCCGAAGGGTTCTATACATATATATATATATATATATATATATATATATATATATATATATATATATATAATATATATATATATATATATATATATATATA
>NW_021825938.1:12500-13959 GCF_006345805.1 Octopus sinensis | reverse complement strand
GTTTATATATATAAATTGAGAGAGAGGTGCACACACACACACATGTATACAAATATGTTTGCATACGTTTGTGTGTGTGTGTGTGTGTGTGTTTGTTTGAGTGTGTGCCAATGTATATGTGTGTGTATGGTTGCATGTATCTATATAATGACGATAATAAGGCCGGTCACACACTGCCAACCACACAAAAGAAGGTTCGCTCAATTAAGTTGGAATATCAGTGTGAATCCCCGGATGCAAGCCGAGATGTCAACGATAGAGAAAATAAAAATGGATTCTCAATGGAATGGTCATCGGAAGCGAAGGCTAAGGACAGCTAAAGTACAAGAAATGATTGTGTAAGCATCTGTGAATGTGTTTGGTGGTACATGTAAGAGCGCACATATGTGTGTGTGCCAGGAGTGCGCTTGAATACGACTGTGCGTGTGCGTCTGTGTGTGTGCGTGTTGTGTTTGCGGGAGTGCACGTGTGTATGTGCGTGCGTGAGTGTGTGTGCTTGTGTGCGTGAGTGTGTGTCTGTGTGTGTGATTGTGTTAATTGAAGTTTCCTTATTTCTGTATTCCACTTCCTCATTAGTGGCGATTTGTATGGTTGTCAATAAAAGTTGTTTGTGTGCAAGTATAAATGTGTGCATATATAGCAGTACGACCATACACACATACACACTCGCACACACAAACACACACAGACACAATCAAACACACACAAAATTATGTATAGCGAGAGACATATCTGCTGATGTATATATAGATAGATATACGTATGAATATATAATCAGGCAATACATACATACATACATACCTGTGTGAGTAAACACAATTAATTCATACGCACACAGATACCTTACCCATACTCACATTGACACACATTCATACATACATGCATATACATTTAAGCATATATGTATGTATGTATGCGTATATATATATATATATATATATATACACATATAAATATTTATATATATACATATATATGTAAGTATACATATGTATATGTGTATCTATCTATCCATATATCCGCATCTATATCTACCTATCTATATATCGATCTATCTATCTACCTACATTATATATAATATATATATAATATATATATATATCTATATATACTATTATATATATAATATATATATATATATATACATACATATACCTCTACATATATACCTACTACACGTTGACATATACGCAACAACACAGATGTGAGAAATGTATTGTTTTGTGTCTGATATTTCGAAATGTTTTGTACCGAGTTCTACAGCGTTTTGTATGCTTGTCATAAGATGTATGACACATGCGTGTCCAGTCGATCTAGCTGTAAATAGATAACATTTAATAGGCATAAATCACAATACATACACATAGAAACACACACGCGCGCACCCACACGCACAGGCAGAGGCGTGCACATGAAACACACGCGCACGAATATACACACACTATCACACTATCTCCTA
>NW_021825938.1:0-5000 GCF_006345805.1 Octopus sinensis | reverse complement strand
GCACATATGCATATCTACGACGGGCTTCTTTCAGTTTCTTATTTCTTTATTGCCCACAAGGGGCTAAACATAGAAGGGACAAACAAGAACAGACAAAGGGATCAAGTCGATTACATCGACCCCAGTACGTAACTGGTACTTAATTTATCGACCCCGAAAGCATGAAAGGCAAAGTCAACCTCGGCGGAATTTGAACTCAAACGTAACGGCAGACGAAATACCGCTAAGCATTTTGCCTGGCGTGCGAACGTTTCTGCCAACTCGTCGCCTTTTGATTTATTTATTTATGCGCCCTTTTCAATCCTAGTCAGGCTCATGGGCCCTGTTCCCTAGTTTCTGTGGCGTATGAGTTCCCCCAGATTTTATTTCTGTCCCCTTTGGATTTAAGCTGTTTTGTGTTACCTTGATATCATCGTGTTAGCATAAATTTTCCGATGTATTCACTTGACTGACATATCTGTAACTTTTTAATTAAAAATACCAACATCACATCATTAAAAATACCAATATCAAAGACACAGATACACATCTAGTGCCATCCAGCACATCGAAAACAATATCCTTTAAGATCTAGCATGGGTGACAGTGTCGTAAGAAAATTGCTTCCTAGCCACACGGCTTCGGATTCAATCCCACTGAGTGGCACCTTCAGCAAGTGTTTTCTACAATCGCCTGGGGTGGTCCGAAGCTTTGTGAGTGGATTTGGTTAGCAGAAGCTGAAAGAAGCCCGTCGTAGAGGCGCAATGGCCCAGTGGATAGGACAGCGGACACGCGGTCGGAGGATCGCGGTTTCGATTCCCAGACCGGGCGTTGTGTGTGTTTATTGAGCGAAAACACCTAAAAGCTCCACGAGGCTACAGCAGGGGGTGGTGGCGACTTCTGTTGTACTCTTTTACCCCAACATTCTCTCACTCTTTCTTCCTGATTCTTAGGTAACGCTGCGATGGACTGGCGTTCCGTCCAGCTGGGGGAACACATACGCCACAGAAACCGGGAAACCGGGCCCATGAGCCTGGCTAGGCTTAAAAAGGGCGCATGAATAATTAAATCAAAAGGCGACGAGTTGGCAGAAACGTTCGCACGCCGGGTGAAATGCTTAGCGGTGTTTCGTCTGCCGTTACGTTCAAATTCCGTCGAGGTTGACTTTGCCTTTCATGCTTTCGGGTCGATAAATTAAGTACCAGTTACGTACTGGGGTCGATGTAATCGACTTAATCATTTTGTCTGTTCTTGTTTGTCCCTTCTATGTTTAGCCCCTTGTGGGCAATAAAAAAATAAGAAACTGAAAGAAGCCCGTCGTAGATATATATATATATGTATGTGTATCTATGTGTGTATGTTCTGTTTGTGCTTGAGCGCGAGCGTGTGTGTATGTGTGCTTGTGTGTGTGTCTTTCTGTCTGTGTTTGCCCCCTCCCCACCGCTTGACAACCGGTGTTGATGTGTTAGCTTCCCCGTAACTTGGCGGTTCGGCAAAAGACAACGATGGAATAAATACCAAGCTTAAAAAATAAGCACTGGGGTCGATTCATTCGACTAAAATTTCAAAGCGGGGCTCCAGCATGGTCGCAATCTATTAACTGAAACAAGTAATACACTGGTACAATACAAACAATTATTGGTAGTGTATGGTGTAATGTATAGCGCTAAGTTAAGACAAATTAGTACACTCATTATATGATTTTTATCAGCAGAGTAAATACATCGTTAAACATTGCTTCTAGTGGTTATTCACAAAGCAATTATAATGACGCATTTTATTAACAAGGAAAACAAACTCAAGGACGAAAAAAATTAATATCAAATTTACTCGGTATATACGCGGGAAAAAAAAATCTAAGTTACAATTAAGAATCGCGGAAACACATTTAAAAGGAAAAACACTATATTAAAATGAAGAGAATTTTTGGCATGAATATAATGGCATTTACTAAGAGAATATATTATAATATAATTATAGTTAATAACTGACTTTATATGGTGATATTTAAATAAAATTGATACAACGTTACATTTCAGATGTAAGCTGGAATTATAATAGTTTCTAGACAAATATTACGCTATCCAAGCACATACAAACGCATGCACACAACACACACACATTTACATATGCATTCGTATATATATATACTAGCAGTATCGCCCGGCGTTGCTCGGGTTTGTAAGAGAAATAACTATAAAGCATTTTTAGAGAGTTATAGCCAAAAAACAGCAAAAATGCATTAAAAATGGAAAAAAAATTATGGTAAATTTTTTTTAAATCGTTGACTCATCGTAGACATTTTTAGAGAGTTACTTCCTTTTATTTAAAAAATATGCTTTAAAATGGAAAAAAAATGGTAAATTATTTTTAAAATCGTAAACTCATCGTAGACGCGCGCTAATACCCAGAAGGGCTCGATATGAATCACGACTATAAGATACCCGGTTTTGGTTAAACTGCACCGCAAAATGTGGGAGTAGTTAGGAATCTAAATCGTAGGAGACAGACACTCACTCAACTTCACTTTTATATATCTACTAGCAGTATCGCCCGGCGTTGCTCGGGTTTGCAAGGGAAATAACTATATAAGCATTTTTAGAGAGTTACTTCCCTTATAGATGCCAATTTGGGCTTTCTTAGCCGTTTCTGTTTTGGTGTCTTCAAGCCATGAAGTCGTTTGTTCTAAAAGAACGCTGGTCTCCTTGAAACGCTTACGACGTTGATTTCCTTACACTCCCTTCCCCACAGCTTCACGAGGGAGGGAAGAAGGGGGAGAAGCAAACAGGTGCAGATGTGACCATGGACGCCAACTCCGCCGCCATCGACACACGAAAAATTATGCATTAAAAATGGAATAAAAAATGATGTTAAATTATTTTTAAAATCGTAGACTCATCGTAGACGCGCGCTAATACTCAGACGGGCTCGATATGAATCACGACTATAAGATACCTGAATTTGGTTAAACGGCACCGCAAAATGTGGGAGTAGTTAGGAATCTAAATCGAAGGGGACAGACACTCACACAACTACAGTTTTATATATATATTTTGCGGTGCAGGTTAACCAAATTCGGGTATCTTTAGTCGTGAGTTTCATATCGAGCCCGTCTGAGTACTAGCGCGCGTCTACGATGAGTCTACGATTTTAAAAATAATTTAACATCATTTTTTTATTCCATTTTAATGCATAATTTTTCGTGTGTCGATGGCGGCGGAGTTGGCGTCCATGGTCACACCTGCACCTGTTTGTTCTCTCCCTTCTTCCCTCCCTCGTGAAGCTGTGGGAAGGGAGTTGTAAGGAAATCAACGTCGTAAAGCGTTGTCAAGGAGACCAGCGTTCTTTTAGAAACGACTTCATGGCTTGAAGACACCAAAAGAAATGGCTAAGAAAGAAGCCCAAATTGGCATCTATAAGGGAAGTAACTATCTAAAAATGCTTATATAGTTATTTCCCTTACAAACCCAAGCAACGCCGGGCGATACTGCTAGTATAGTTATATATATAATTATTCTTGATTTTGACTAAGTTTTGCTTGACGGCTTATTCTACCAGTCTGGATTGGTTTTTGTATAGAGTAGTGAATTAGTAAATAATTTCATATTATTCTTAAAATCATTTTAAAATCGTATTCTTAAATATGGGTTTTTAAGACATCAATGTATCATATAAGTATGCATACATGATTTAACGTTGGCAGGATTTGAACTCAAAGCGCATAGAGCTGGAGCAAATACGGTATAGCTCTCTATACAACATTCTAACAATGCCAATTCGCCGCCTTGTATTTCTGCTAAATACTGCAGTTATAGAATCGGTAGAGCATAAGACAAAAGTCCTTATTGTATTTATGTATGTTCAACTCTTTTGAGCGTCTGGGTTCAAATTCCTCTTAAGTTGATTATTGTCTTTCATCCTCCCGGGGTAGATGTAATAAGGATCCGTCGTGTGCTGGTGGGGGTGGGGAGAATATAGTCAAATATTCCATTCCTGAACTACGTAATTCGAGCTTAAGTTACAAATGACTATAATAAATATTTATTTTACCGACCTCAGCTGGATTCGAAACCGAGTCGACGAGAAACGAAACTAGTTACTGCAAATCGTATAGTCCGCTGGCCCTGTAATTCTGTCACTTAACGTTGACGGGTTCTTACGCCACTAATCAAAGAGAAATTCTTTAGATGTTGCATTAAATGCTAAAACTAACAATGAATATCGAAAAAAAACATATCTGATTGACTTCGGAATTTGGACTCAGAGGGTAAAGACAGACGCAATGTCATTAAGCATTCTGTCCGACTAGCTAATAACTCCACCAGCTCGCCGCCTTATATTGGTTTCAAATTTCGGCACAAGGCCAGCAGTTTCAGAGGAAGGCTAAGTCGATTACATCGACCCCAGAGTTCAAGTTGTACTTATCGATGTCAGCGGAATTTGAACTCAGAACGTAAAGACGGACGCAATGCAGCCAATCATTTTCTCCAACTTGCTAACGACTCTACCACCTCGTTGCCTTATACTTTCCTACTCTAGGCACTAGGCCCGAAATTTTTTTGGGGGAGGGGACCAGTTGATTATATCGACCCCAGTGCGCAACTGGTACATAATTTATCGACCCCGAAAGGATGAAAAGCAAAGTCGACCTCGGTGGAATTTGAGCTCAGAAAATGAAAACAGACGAAACACCGCTAAGCATTTCGCCCGGCGTGCTAACGTTTCTTACCTCTTTACTGCCCACAAGGGGCTACACACAGAGGGGACAAACGAATTAAGTCGATTATATCGACCCAAGTGCGTAACAGGTACTTATTAAATCGACACCAAAATGATGAAAGGTAAAGTCGACTTCGGCGGAATTTGAACACAGAACATAGCGGCAGACGAAATACCTATTTCTTTACTACCCACAAGGGGCTAAACACAGAGAGGACAAACAAGGACAGACAAACGAACTTAGTCGATTGTGTGGACCCCAGTGCGTAACTGGTACTTATTTAATCGACCCCGAAAGGATG
>NW_021825937.1:7500-14017 GCF_006345805.1 Octopus sinensis | reverse complement strand
TATGTACTTCTCTAGGGGGTTGTGTTGCTGTTGTTGTTAGTGGTGGTGGTGGTGGTGGTGGCGGTGTGATGTCGCTGTTGTTGTTGGTGGTGAAGATGGTGGTGGTGGTGGTGATGGTGGTGGTGGTGGTGGTGGTGGTGGTTGTGATGCCGTTGTTGCTGTTCGTGGTGGTGATGATGGTGATTGTGATGGTGGTTGTGATGATGTTGTTGGTGGTGATGATGGAGATGGTGGTGGTGGTGATGATGGTAGTGGTGGTGATTGTGATGTCGTTGTTGTTGCTGTTGGTGGTGATGATAGTGATGGTGGTGGTGGTGATGGTGGTTGTGATGATGTAGTTGTTGTTGGTGATGATGGAGATGGTGGTGGTGGTGGTGGTTGTGAATGTCGTCGTCGTCGATGTTTTTGTTGGTGGTGGTGACGATGGTGATGGTGGTGGTGGTGGTGGTGATGGTGATGGTGATCGTGGTGGTGGTAGCAGTGATGTTGTTACTGTTGCTGTTGTTGTTGGTGATGATGCTGATGGTGATAACGTTGGTGACGGTGGCATTAGTGTTGATGTTGTCATTTGAGGTTTTGTTGTTGCTGTTGTTGCCATTGTAGTAGTAGTAGTAGTAGTAGTAGTAGCAGCAGCAGCAGCTGGCAAAAGGTGGTGTTGCTACAGTGGCTGATTCTGTTTGGCTGTTGTTTTTCATTGCAGATGGTGATGCTGTTGTTGGTGATGACGGTGGTAGTAGTGATAGTAGTGGTAGTGTTGGTGGCGATGGTGACGACGGCGGTGTCTTGGTGCTGCTGCTGCTGCTGCTGCTGTTGTTGTTGGTAGTGTTTCTGTTCTTCTTATTGTCTCTGTTGTCGCTGATTCTGATGGTGGCATGTGTGTTCTTGGTGGCATTGTCGCTGGTATTATTCTTTTTGTTCTTGCTTCTGCTGTTGTTGTTTCTCTTACTTTATCTTCTGCTCCTGTTGTTGTTATTGTTGCTGCTACAGTTGTTGTTGTTGCTGCTGTTTTGCCTGTTACTTTAATGTGTTTTCTTTTTGCATGACACTATTGCCCAAGATTCCCGTGGTCTTTTCCGTAGGCTTTTCTTATTTCTTTATTGCCCACAAGGGGCTAAACACAGAGGGGACAAACAAGAACAGATAAACGGATTAAGTCGATTACATCGACCCCAGTGCGTAACTGGTGCTTAATTTATCGACCCCGAAAGGATGAAAGGCAAAGTCGACCTCGGCGGAATTTGAACTCAGAACATAACGACAGACGAAATACCACAAAGCATTTCGCCCGGCGTGTTAACATTTCTGCCAGCTCGCCGCCTTTCTCACGAACACAACGCGTCGCCCGATCCAGGAATCGAAACCACAATCTTACGATCATGATGCTGACACCCTAACCACTAAGCCAGGCTTTTCTAGCCACGGACAAACCTAATCTGTTTTCCCTTTTTACATTGACATTTCTGTGATACACGATCCCTATTGGTCGTCCCCACTTTTTTATTTCTTTTCACGATCCCTTTTGATCGGAATTCGACCCCTTTTTTTTCCTTCTCTTCTTCCTAAAAAGAAAAGCTTTACTTTGTATTTTGTCCCTTCTGTGTTTAGCCCTGCATGGCCAATAAAGAAATCTATTTCTGTTGCTGTTGTTGTTATTGTTGTTATTTCTGCTGTTATTCTTACAACTGTTATTAGTTTAGAAGTTATTGTTGCTGTCATTGTTGTTATTGGTACTGCTGTGCCGTTAGCTGTGGTCCTCTAGACTTCTAGACCAATAGAGCAAGCCATTTCCATCTGGGACGGAACCACATTTTCCTTAGAAAAAAAAAAAAAGATAATTAAAAAAGAAGATATGAAAGCGATACACAATATGTTCTTCCATTTTTTAAGACATTAAGATATTGTTCGAGGGAGATTTGACTGTTACTTTTAGCAGATTGCGAGACCATGCAAGGCATTCTTTTAGACACCACTGATCGAAGAGACTCATGATCAAAGACGATATTCCGTCTTTTTAATACCCCCCCCCCACACACACACATACATATATGAGAGGAAGTCAAAAATTATCCGCACTTTCGCCATAACATATCTTTACTATTGTCACACTGCTTTCTGTGCATGCGTGCTTATAGTTGGGACTATTGAGGTCACGTGATCGATGTTTGTGCCTGATCGTGCAATTTTTCTTTCTGGATGTACAGCGTAAGCATGGACGCTACTCTAGCATTGTGCACCAAAGAAGAACAAAGAGCAGTGATTCGAATTCTCTGGAAAAGACGTACACGATCAGCAGTGCAAGATGCAGTGCTTTGCTGGTCAACAAACTGAATGGAAGCAATTCGCACCAAACCCCGAAGTCTATAGTCGAAGAAAACTTTGTTGTTGTTGCATGACAACGAACGCCCACACACGGCCGCCAAGACTGTTGAAACCATTAACTAATTGGGTTTTGAGGTGCTGAAACACTCTGCCTACAGCCCAGATCTTACCCGTTCCAACTATCATATATTTGGACCGCTCAAAGATGGTTCACGTGGTCGTAGATTATTTACTGAGGAAAACGTTAAAGAAGTGGTGCATAAATGGTTGCACGACCAATCAAAAACCTTCTTCTTGGAAGGAATACGTAAGCTTGTGGACCGCTGGGACAAGTGCATCGAAAAGGAAGGAGACTATATAGAAAAATGACGTACTTGTTTATCTCCTGGTTTTGTGTAAATACATTAAAAAGCAAAAAAACAAGAGTGCGTATAATTTTTGAATTTCTCTCGTATTTCGTTCAGCATCTTGTGATGCACCCCAGTGCACTGTCAGCGGGTATTGGATGTTTCTGTTATCTTAACAATCAGGCAGCCTCACCTAGTGACACAATCTGGTATGATCAACCCAAGTTAGTGATCTGTTGGTATTACCTTAGAAGCTAACTCCAATGCACCAACACCAACGGCAACATTCAGCTACGTAATAAATGCCCGCATCGATCAGGCTATCAGATGTTGTAATACACCGCTAGTCACAGTGCACTTGCTCATGTTGTTATAGCTTTTTTAGTGATGCCAGACCACTGACCAGACGGGCAGGCCAATGTTCCTGCTGAAAGTAACGCCAATCCGTCTCAGGGTTAACTACCGTTGAGTGGACTGGAGTAAGGTGAAGTATCTTGCTCAAGATCACAATGCATCGCCCGGTTTGGATATCGATACCACGATCTTACGATCTTCAGTACAACACCCAACCACTAAACCACATAAGATATGTATATAGTTTCTCTCTCTCTCTCTCTCTCTCTCTCTCTCTCTCTCTCTCTCTCTCTCTCTCTCTTCATCTATATATATATTATATATATATATATATATATCTTTCAACCTACCTACCTATATATATATGTCTACTTTTAAGATACCTGAGTATATATATAAATACATAAATACATATATACAAATGTTTATTTTCATACATTTATGTATATATATATATATGTATGTGTGTATATGTATGTGATGTATATATATATATATATATATACATACATACATGCATACATACATACTCACATACATAATTGCATACATACATATTTATATATGACCTTTGAGTCAATGAATTAAATCGAACGTTTTAATTATATGTTTTACTAAGTATGCAGTATATACAAATTCAAAGAAGCAGTGTTCGGCTTAGTAATGGTTCTTTTTAAGAAACAAGTACGGTTTTGTTATTGTAAGACCGTTGTATATATAAGCACTATTTATATCGATTGACTTGTTTTTAAGGATCGATAACTGTTCAGGTGTTAATGTCAGTAACTAAAACACATACAATATTGAGATAGGTCCGAGAATGAATGAATTGCAGACGACAGGTAGAAAGAAGCCAAGAGAGAAAGGAACCAAGAAAGAAAATGAAAGATAGATAGATATAAAAGAAGAGAAAATAAGAAGCTATGAAGAAAGAATGAAAAAGAAAAGAGAAAAGAATGGGTGAATGAAAGAAAGAATAAAAATGGAAAGAGAGAATGAATGAATGACAGACGATAGGTAGAAAGAAACCAAGGGAGTAAAAAACAAGGAAGAAAATGAGACAGATAGACATAAAGGAAGAAAGAGGAAATCGGAAGATATGAGGAAAGAATGAAAATGAAATGAATGACGGAAAAGGAAGAAAGAATGAGTGAATGATAGAAAGAATAGAAAAATGGGAAGAGAGAATGAATGAATAATTGATAGAAAGTGTAGAATGAACGAAGAAAAAATAATTATTCAGAGGGGAAAAGAATGGATGTAGGACAAAGCAATAAAGGAAGACAGGAAGAAAGAATGAAATTAAGATTTACGTTAAGAAGAGAAAAAAAAAACAAGAGAGGAGAAAGGAGTAAAGGTAGCATGAAAGGATAAGTGAAAGAGCGAAAGAAAAATAATGAAGAATGAAAGAAACAGAGAAAAAGCGGAAAAAAGAAGGAAAATCATTCTGTATATTTCATTCTTTTGTTATTTGATTTTCATTGAAATATAACCATTAAAAAAGATAATTGGAAGAAACCACTCCGAAATGACAGTTGTGCAATGTAACAACTATGTTTAGTACACCCAATTTATGTAAGAAGCTGTTTAGATTCAACTGCACGTCTACTACAAATGTTTCGGCCATCACTTTATATTATTATAAATCGTGGTTGTTAAGAACCAAACAGTAATAGAAAATCGGAAGTTTCAGTATCATATATATATTTGGGATATTCTATACCTGACATGTATATCTTTTGCTTTTTCTCTTGCATTTCTTATTCCTTTTCCTTCTCTTTGATAAAGGGTGTCACTTGATACGTAAGACTTTCTTATGTTTCTTTCACTGGCGTATCATTTTAATTTTACCTAAGGTTTTAATGTGTAAGCATGGGTATAGAAAGAACGCACCTTTACATATGACTAAATGATATGGAATAGTAACAAATAAGGGCAAAACCTTTGAATGCTACTGAGATGTGTATTTTAAACCAGAATTTCTTATGGGGGGTGAGCGGAGGTTGCTGTGAGGATTAGAAAGGAGGCAGATATATTTCCGTGTTTAATAAATTAAGTTAGTTTTAAACTTTACACCTTGCCTTAACATCATAACAAAATAAAAGGGATCTTTGCACATTTTGACAAAATCTGTATAATTTCGACCACTACATAAATGTTAGATCTAAGATTTCGGTGAAATGTAAACACTTTTATAAGCAAGCATTTATTGCGCAACACGACCTAACCATCACATTACTAAACAGACTCATAATCATCATTATCTCTCCATACAGTAAGATAGATTTTTCCCTTTCTATAGTTATTAAACAACACAAATTCACTCACACACATAGTATATATGTATTACACACACACACCACACACACACACGCATATATATATATATATATATATATATATATATATTATATAATATATATATATATATATATTTAATACACAAATGGGACAAGAACGCAAAACATCCGGACAGCTAGGTGATACAAAAAGGGACAACGAAACATCCAGATAGACGATACAAAGAAAACAAGGACGGGTCATTCGAAGTTTTCTTCCTTCAGTCAAGCACCAGATTATCCTCGCAATTTCGGCTGATTATTCTTGAGATTGCTCCAATCTGGCCAGCCCCAAGGAAAAACTAAGCTAAGAGCATTAGATTCCTTGGAAGAAAGCAGCGAATGTATACAATAACAAGGACGGAAAAAACGGACAATGTTACACAAATATAAATACAATAAAAAATACAATAAAAATACAATAAAAATCGTATGTATGTATTCGTGGATGTGTGTGAGCGTTCATATCTTAACATTTATTAACTGACTGATTTCCTCTTCAAAACCTATGTTTTTATTCTCTTGTGTTTCTTTACCAACTTCTCGCTTGCTTTGTTGACTTATATTTTTCTATGTATCCATTACACTTTCCTTTTTCTATTTCCTTCCCTTTCATTTCTTAATTTTATTCTCTTTTTCCCTGTAATATCTTAAACAGAAATTCCGCCGAGGTCAACTTTGCCTTTCATCCTTTCAGGATCGATGAATTAAGAACCAGTTGCGTACTGGGGTCGATCTAATCGACTGGTTCCTCCCCCAAAATTTCGGGCCTTGTGCCTAGAGTAGAAAAGAATATTTTAAATAGAAATAATTTATTTTTGTTTTTTAAGATTCATGCCCCATGCAACAGTCCTTCCGCATAACGCTCAAAATGAATAAGCTTTTCACATTTTTTCCCATTGGGGGCGGAGAAAATAAAACCTTCACTTTTACATACGAATTTAGATGTTAATGAATCTCCACTTAATCACTAAGTTTGTCACTAACGAACGTGTAATTAATAGTTTGTATTGCTTACACACACACATATACTCATACTTACATACATACAGACCTATATACACTCACGCATACAATCATGCATACAAACCTCCATATATACATATATACATTCATACATACATACATACATACATACATACATACATACATACATAC
>NW_021825937.1:0-2500 GCF_006345805.1 Octopus sinensis | reverse complement strand
TATGTATGTATGTATGTATGTATGTGTGTATGTATGCATATATGTGTGTGTGTGTGTGTGTGTGTGTACACATGCATACATATATATATAAATAATATTAGGGTAATAAGAATTATAGAATTTTTTTATTACCAGTGGCCTAGCGCAAAATAATTTAGTCAATAGATTATATATTATTCATATATTTATATTTTATATTTTATATGAATTATATATATATATATTAATAAATATCAAGGTAGGAAAAATTTTAGAAATTTTTACTACCAGTGGCCTAGCATGTAGAAAACTTGTCAATAGACTATATATTATTCATATAAAAACAGTCTACACTTAAACGCATAAGAGGCTTGTCCCTAATAGGACATCTAATTCGCTAGAAGGTGCAGTCAAAATTCAAATCACTGTTAGGGGTAATTTCGAAGGGAATGAAAAAAGAAGCATTTACCATCTTTATCCCGGACCATGGTTTCGAACTTTAAATACAAACAAAGTAATTTGCCAGGCGAAGGTCTCATCAGCAGGAATACCAAAAGATTAACATATAAATACGAAGCAATACAGTACATACTTCATGCTTACATATTATAATTTTTCAATAGTAAAAATTTCTAAAATTTTTCCTACGCTGATATTTATTAATAATTTTGGCAATTTTTTGAAGCAAGTCGGCATTATTTTATTTGCCGCCAACAAAAACTGCGCTTGCGCGGTGGATTTGAAAAATTATAATATCTAAGTGGAATGTTCGTCGTCGCAACCGATGGAACTCCACTTACGTGCATCCCATTCATTAGTATCTGTTTGGTAGATACCAGACTAACACGTGTCATCAATTAATTTTGTTTGTTGATTCTTATAAACAAAAATACGTGCTTTTCTCAGATTAATCGGTCAGGTTGAACAGCTGTGACTGAGGAGAAACACAACAGTCGAAACGCCGCGATGTTTCAAAGTCCATGAATCGCGTGTGCTATAAACACACGCCATCTAAAGGAAGGAGGTATTCTCTGATGAGGAAAAACAACAGTGATCAGACATTCATGGTCGAAACTGCAAGAACGAATTAAGAATGAACAAATATGCTATACGTTTTGATACTAGTGTGCACCCCATAAGCAGCACGCATCAGCAAATAATTTGTTTGCTGATTTCTGTAAACAAGAACTCGTATTCATAGATTCAATAGTCCGGTGTAGTAGCTTAGATCGAGGAAACACACATGGCTGAAACTCCACTGTCGTGTTCTTAGGTTCAATGGTCCGGTGAGGTAGCTTAGATTGAGGAAACACACAAGGCTGAAACTCCAGCTGTTGTCCAAAGTCCTCTTACACCGATGAATCCCGTGTGTTATGAACACACATCGTCTAAAATAAGGAGGTGTTCTCCGATGACGAAAAACAACAACAGTCAGATATTCACGTTCAAGTCTGTCACAAAATATTAAGAATGAATCTTTTATTTTTTTAGATACCACGTCCAGAATTCAAAGAACAGAGATCGCATGTCTTGCCACAATTTTCTGTTCTTTGTTTTTGTAACAGTTCCACTTCCTAATGTTTAATGTCTCATTCTTCCAATCAGTTCGTCAAGCTTGACATTCATATAATCCTTCTTTTTCTGCTTCTTTTCCTTTCAACCTTTCCGGTCGTCGCTAAATTCTCTAGGTTCTCTTTCCTCATCACATGGCCAAGGAATCTCAGTTGCTTAGCACTTGTCTCCCGAAATCAGTGCTTATTTACTGCAGCCCGAGTCGTCACTTCTTCATTAGACACCTTATCAGTTCGTACTATCCTTAATATTCTCCTTAAGAACAATATTTTATAGAATGAATAGATATGTTAATATTTGGATTTCCGCTGTTCTGCATGCATTCCAGGAACTTTTAATTAGAGAGTTATTTTTCTCTTCCTCATTGCAGTAAAACAGAGCAATTTTTCAGAATGTTAATCTTCCGTTACAGACAGTGTAGCCTTACAGTGCAAGCGTTTTCACGTCTTAAGCTAATTCTGGTCCCATCGTAAAGTTATTCGCGATTTTAGGATATTCCGAGGAATTCTTCAGCGTAAAATATATTTTTAAAACGATGCAGTTAAGGTAGTTGCTCAAATTTTATTATTTTTATTTTCTATCACTTTCATAGACAAATAATTTTTTCTTATTATTTTCAAATTATTACAGCGTACTTTGTACTGGTCACTATTACTAGTTTCTATTCTCAACAGCACACTATCAATATATATATATATATATATATATATATGTGTGTGTGTGTGTGGTGTGTGTGTGTGTGTGTGTGTGTGTATGTATGTATGTATGTATGTATGTATCTATATACACACACACACACACACACATGTATATAGCGTGGCACTCCGATCAATGGAACAGCCTGCTCGTGAAATTAACGTGCAAGTAGCTGAGCACTCCACAGACAGGTGTACCCTTAATGTAGTTCTGGGGAGATTCAGCGTAACACAGAGTGTGACAAAGTTGGGCC
>NW_021825936.1:2500-14002 GCF_006345805.1 Octopus sinensis | reverse complement strand
ATATATATATATATATATATATATATATATATATATATATATATATATATATATATATATAAACATCCATATATATATATATAATATCGGCGTAGGAGTGCCCGGCTGGTGGTAAATAGCTGCTTCGAACCACATGTTTCGGGGTTCAGTGTCTTAATATAGACTCGCGGCCGACTACAGCCTTGTGAGTGGATTTGGTAGGACGGAAACTGAAATAGGCCCGTCGTATAATGTATAGTGTTATATATAGATATATATATATATATATCTATATATATATATATATATTATATATAATATATATATATATATATATATATGTATGTATGTATGTATGTATGAGTGTGTATATGTTTGTGTGTCTGTATTTTCCCCGCTTGACAACCGATCCTGGTGTGTTTACGTCCCCGAAACTTAGCGGTTCGGCAAAAAGGACCGATAGAAAAGTACTAGGCTTACAAAGAATAAGTCCTGGGGTCGATTTGCTCGACTAATGGCGGTTCTCCAGGATGGCCACAGTCAAGTGACTGAACCCAGTAAAAGAGTAAAAAGAGTAAACGGGTATATATATGTATATATATATATATATATATATATATATATATATATATATAATCAAGGTAATTGAAACTGTGCCGGTGCTTTACTCATCATGTATTTATACATTTAGTATAATTTCTCCATTATACTCACACCCACACACACATACACACACACACACACACACACACACACACACACATATATATATATATATCCTTTATCTTTTAATTGTTTTCCGTCATTAGACTGCGGCCGTTATGGAGCACCGCCGTGAGGAAATGTTAGTCGAATGAAACCATTTCAGTATTTCATTCTAAGCTTGATGTTTAATCAATCGATCACCATTAGCGATCCGTGAAGTTACTACGAAATAAACACACCAAGAGCGATTATCAAACGGTAGTGGGTACTAACACAGACGTATAGACACACACACACGTACTCACATACTCACACACACACACAAACACAAACCCACAAATACATGTATATATAAGACGGGGTTGTATTAGTTTCTGCAGCCCAAGTTCACTCAAAGCTCATGTCGGGCAGAGGCTGTGTATGCGAATGTATGCACGTCTGTGTAAGCTTCTCTATATATTTTAAGCATATGTCCTAGGTGAGTGTCTACGTATAAATGTATAAGTTTTCGTCCGTCTATTTATATTCGTCTATGTATATGTGTGTAAGTGTGTATATATCTATGTATGTATGTATATGTATATATATATGTGTGTGTGTCTATTTCTACAATAATGTCTGTGTTTGGGAAGCTTAGATTAAATGAAATATTTAACAGTAAGCATAACATACCTATGTATATATATATAAATTAAATATATATATAATATAATATATATATATATATAATATTTATATATACATATATATATATTATATCATATATATATAATAGTTATCGGCCATACTAATATGGCATTCTTATAAAAATAAGAAAAAGCTGTCCGCTATTAGCTCCATGAGGGCCATCGCCTTAAGTTAGCTATTTGATACACAAACTGTATCCATAAACCTTCGAACAAGGAGGTCAGTCGCTCCACACTACTTGACCGGCAGCTACAGACGCGTTTCGGGGTATTGCCCCTTTTCAATGCAGCGTAGCAGCCAGTAGGTGTCGCTTCGACAATCTCTGTTCGATGGTTTTTAACCTAGTTTCGGTGGAACATACCCCTGTTTCAATAATAGAAATATTAAAAATAACTAAGTCTCTCTAAAAGAGAACAGCGGCAGCGTTCCCGGAAAATAATAGTTATGAAAACAAGTGGATGTATTCTACCGAAACTAGGTAAATAAAACCATCGAACAGAGATTGTCGGAAGCGACACCTACTGGCTGGCTACGCTGCATTGAAAAGGGGCAATACCCCGAAACGCGTCTGTAGCTGCCGGTCAAGTGTTTGTGGAGTGACTGACCTCCCTTGTTCGAAGGTTATGGATACAGTTTGTATCAAATAGCTAACTTAAGGCGATGGCCTCATGAGAGCTAATAAGCGGACAGCTTTTTTCTTATTTTTATAAGAATGCCATATTAGTATGGCGATAACTATTATTTTCCGGGAACGCTGCCGCTGTTCTCTTAGAGAAGACTTAGTTATTTTAATATTCTATTATTGAAAACAAGTGGATGTATTCCACCGAAATAGGTAAATAAACCATTGAATAGAGATTGTCGGAAGCGACACCTACTGATTTTTCCTTGGATTACGTCGGATTATTTTACGCTGTAAGCTGTTATGTTAGTTTCGTTCTGTTCTGGATTTACACGTATAATTTTTGGAGTATTAACTTGTGAAACAAAGTAATTTTCGCCCTTCGGTGGTAGAAAATTTCTTTTTAAATGAACTTTAATTCAGTGTGGATTTGATTTTATCTTGTCTCTTGTGACAAGTCACTTGCATTTATATATGGATCTTGACTTAACGTCAAATTCTGATTTCCCGAGATGGGAGAAGTATAAAGCAAAGGATACAAAGGAGAAACAAAGTTTTTCGGAAGCCGTGGAGGCAATGTTATAGAACTGGAAGTAACAATGGAGGATCTCTTCAAGTTCAGAAGTTCATACAAAGGAATGGAGAAGAAACGAGAATAATACCGCCCCCTGACACCTTACAAAGCAATCCGTGAGAAGACGGTAATTTATAAGGTATATAATATTAAGGAAAAAAAGATTGCAGATGTAAGAATGAATTGGTAGAACGGTGCATGGCACCAATTGGAACAAGGTTCGCTATGTTGGCCGAGGAGTGAGAAGCGCTACTATTGAAGCGCATTTCGAGTCGGCTAGCATAGCGAAGGAAATTTCAACTCAAACGTTGAAGAGTGCAGACATCCTGTTGCTGCCCACGTACTTAGGGCGCAGAACAGCTAAGATAACAATAGAGGATATACCAACAGGTTACGATGTAATGTGGGCAGCAACAGCGGTTGTATTCGACGTAGAAGAGAAATTAAACTTTTAAACATGAGTGGATGAAAGAGGCAAATTTTGGAAAGGTCAGCAGTGAAATGATCGTTCAAGCTGACAATGCAACGCTGGAGAGTTTGCCAGACAGGTCTTCGTGGGGGATGGACACACTGCGCGGGTATCGGTTGAGGGACGTAGCCCAGATGTTTCAAATGTGGGGCAGAAGGGTCACGTCCGCTCAGAGTGCAAAAAGAAAAAACCCGTAATGCCCCCATTCAAACCGCTGTGGAGAACAAAGCAGACATCACAGCAACAACAAAAGAGAATACCCGGAAAAAGCAAAATGAAAGTCAAAAGGAGGAAAAGAAAATGAATGGAAAACAAAGCGAAAACGAAAACGAGGTGGAAAATATTTTATCAAATGGAAAAGAAATGGAGTAATGGAATATACAACTGTAACCAACAAAAGGAAGAAATCCAATACCCCGGACTCCCCACCCCAAACAAAAAGAAAAACAAACGCAGA
Source organism: Octopus sinensis (assembly GCF_006345805.1). Taxonomy (NCBI): domain Eukaryota; kingdom Metazoa; phylum Mollusca; class Cephalopoda; order Octopoda; family Octopodidae; genus Octopus; species Octopus sinensis. The sequence goes on along the minus strand of NW_021825936.1, from coordinate 10,509 downwards.
ACAACACAAAAAAATTATCCAATCCCACCCCGCTGGCACTACTTTTGTAGGCCAGCATTTCATTAAACCCCAGCCCCCAATTAAAGGATTCAAAAAAACCGATAGGTGCATTGCCTTATAACAAAAAAACGAGAGAGTAGTTGGTACATAAAGGCGAAACCAAACATAAAATGTTTCAAATCATCGGAAAAAAAACGGATTGAGGTATGCGAAGGTTGGAGAGGAGGAATGGAAGGAGAGACTCTTCCAACTACACGTGAGGGACAACCTGATAAAGATGTCACACAAGAGTGATAGCTGGAAAATTGAATATTAGCCCGGCAGCCACTCCATCCCAGAGCCCGGTGGCAACGCCGGTTAAATGCCCAGCAACAACGGAGAGTGTGGGGAAGCAGGCAAACAAAAGCTTGCCATGCTCCCTCCAAACGTAAGTAACAAACTTTCTCATTCATCGATGATTAAGTTGGGCTGTATAAATGTGCGTGGAATGGGGGTCGAAATGGAAACAGGCTTGCTTGCTGGACGACCTCAGGACACACAGAAAGATGTAGCCATTGTCACCGAGTCCAAGATGAGAGGAACCCAAGCGTTCTCGCATCTTCTCAATGGTTACGAGAAATTTATTTCTCCTAGCCGAGGAGGAAGTGCAGGGGTGGCAGTCCTTATCAGGAAGAACTTGGACTTACAGGTAAGTACTGCTTTATGGACCCAGAAGGTAGGCTGGTTGTCCTCGATGTAACTCACGTAAGTAAGCAGTCCTTCAGGTTGTAGCTGTTTATGCTCCTAATGAGGTAGGCAGACTGGTTTTTATCGGAACTTGGAGCACTTTCTAGTGACGTCTAAAACGGTAGTATTGGTAGGGGATTTCAACACTATCATCGATGCGCGATAGATAGTGTGGGCTCGTCTGATAGAAGGGGGAATCCTTGCCTTAAGGGTCTACTGACGAGCTTTAATCTAGTAGATCGGTTTCGAATGGATGAGCCGAGCATTCCACAGTGGACGTTGGAGTAACAATGACGGCTCACGCAGATCGTATATAGATAGAGTATTTGTTAAAGAACGAGATAGGAATAGTATTAGCTGTCCACAAGTTTGTATTGTGCTTACACGGATCACAAATTAGTGACGTGTGAGGTACATGTAGATAAATGCCATAGACAGGGACCGGATACTGGAAAATGAACAAGTCTATTTTGGCTTGTGAAGCTTTCCGTAACCGATTATGGAATTAGTCAGAGGGCATTATGTGGAACCATCATTAATAATAGATGGTGGATCGCCCTCAAAAGAGCATCCGTTTGGAGTCCATTAGATTTAGCAACCAGCTAAGTTAGATAAGACTAGACTAGAGGGCGATTTAGTTAAGAACTTAGACGAGGCAATGGGATTGGCTGTGCATCTAGAGTGTAGCAGAGAGAAACGATCTTGTACCGTCCTCAATGCCAAGCATGAAGGATGTAGAGTCAGAGCTAAGCTACGTGCAGTGAAACGAGAAGGTATTAATGTTGCCGGATGGGCACGTCGTGTGGAGAGTCAGAAGGGCAAAAGTCCTCTATTAAGTCTTTAACTGACGAACAGGGACGCAAAATCTATGGACAGGAGGAGATACAGAAGGTCTTCAACAGCATTTCGCTCGGTTGTTTGGGGAGGGCGATCCACTCGAGCGAGGGGAGGACTTACAGAACTTCCTAGCTGGTGGGCCTCGCTCTCGCCAAGCAGAGCGGAACGCTGTGAAGACCGATTACTCCCGCGGAGGTAAGAGGGGTTTTGGCTGAATGCGCCCCGGGAAAAGTCGCCGGGACTGGATGGTCTGCCCTATGAGTTTATTGTTGTATGCCGGACTTGTTCGGGGACATACTGGCAAGCGTCTACGCAAACTGGCAACAGAATGGGAGGATTCCCAGTTCTGTGAGCGGGGAGTTGTGACGCTGATCCAGAAAGACCCGAGCAAGGGGGATAATATTAGTAATTATAGCCCAAACTCTACTTAATGTAGAGTTAAAGATTTGGCCAAGGTGTTAGCAGAAAGGTTGAAGGTCGTCATGGAAAAACTTGTCGGAAAGGCACAGACATGTGCAATCCAGGCAGGTCAATCGAAGATAATCTTCACCTTCTTACGCTACACTATAGACAGGGTTGGGCAATTAGCCGGCAAAGGAGGGGCATTGGTCCATTTAGACCAAAGTAAAGCATTTGATAGGTAGATCATCAGTACCTGGCGACGGTTCTCGAAGCGGCTGGCTAGGTCCTGACTTTCGCGGGTGGATATCAGCTATGTACAGCGGTATCAAGTCCACAGTCCAGATAAACGGTTACTTAACGGAACCGTTTTCGATTAAGCGTTCAGTTCGTCAAGGATGTCCCTTGTCCCCTCTCCTGTACGTTTTGGCTCTGAGCCATTGCTGCGGAAGTTGGAGACGGTGAGATGCAATCCTAATGAAATCGGATGCGGTAAGTCTGTTTCTGCGTATGCGGATGACGTCACCTTCATCGTGTCCAACGAAGCACAACTAACTCGTGTAGAAGGTGCTCTCCGAGATACGAAGCGGTGCTGGGGCAAAAGTTAACAAAGGACAAGTCCACTGGTTTGCGCCTCGGCACCTGGAGGAACAAGCCGATATCGTCCAGTGTGTTGGACACTGGACAGATGGTCCTGTTAATTGCTTGGAGTTTGGTTTGGTTCAGACTCCCAGACGGAGAAAAATTGGAGCGAGGTAGTGACCAAGGTAGAAGCCATAGTTTGGGAGTGGTCGGAAGGCATCTTTCTTGAAAGGGAGGGCGGAGGTGGTACAGGTGTTTATAGCATCTGTAATCAACCTATCGCCTGACTGTCGTGCTTGCCCGATTTGTGGCTAAGCAAGTTGGATCGACTCCTTTTCCGCTTTTGGGAAGGGAGGAAAGCCACTTGTAAGGCGCTCCGTGTGTTGCCAGGAACCACTAAAGGGTGGGCTGGGATGCCTGGTAATGATGCGCAGGCATGCGCTGAGACTGAGACATCTCTGTTTCACCTGGAAGGTGATAAGGGTGGAGTCCGCTGGCAGATAATTTCTTCCCGCAACCGGACTCTATGGAGAGATTTAAACCCGTTTCATTAAAAGACGGAACCTGACTTTATGGCAGAAAGAGTGCCGACAGGCACTTGGCTGATCCACAAGATAGGCAAAGCCGGCTGTGGAATACCACCTCGACATTTATAGAAGGATGGTAGAGGCAAAAAATGACGACGTCCTAAGAGGGGCTCTGGGGTTCGATGAGGATCAACTATCCGACCTGTTTAGAAGACTTTCAAGCCGGGGTATTTGGACAATTACCAAAAATCCCTGACTTGGCAGTGCTATAGGAATGCTCTACCTGTTCGCGATAAGTTATATAGGCATGGAATGTCAGTGCCACCGACATGTCCAAGATGTGGGTTGGACGATGAAACCGTCCAGCACGCTTTTGTACATTGTCAGGAACTGTCAGGCTTAATAAGTTACGTAGAACACGTGTTGTCGCATCTGGGACGAGTACAGCTATCGGCTGGTTCTATAATAAAGATGATACCGCCAGCTGGACTCTCAAAGAAGGTGAGGCTTGTTTTCACTGTCGGTGGCAGTATGAAAGAGTGTGTGTTGGAGAACTAGATTGGAAGGTTTGGTGTCAGGAACCTTTGTCTCTGGATATGGTATGTTAAATACTTCAGATACCATCTAAAGAGCAAGATGGATTTAGAGAAGAGGAACCTGACACAGAAAAAGTATGTGAATCGATGGAAGGATGTGATAAAAAAGGTGGGTGTGAGTAACCCTGCTTGGTCATCATGAAGGGGAAAATAGTCTCTGGGCTCTTAGGCTGTCGGGTAAGAATCCTGACTGTGATATACCTAGCTGGCCAAAATCATTTTTAATTTTAAAAAAAAAGGAGAAAAGTAAAGTCTAGTATCATAATCAATAATCAACATATGTAAATATCAAACGAAAAACGTAAACTTTTTGTAATTATGTTTTGTATTGTAATGTACTATCTCTGTAAGATTTTTATAATCATAATAAAGATTAGGAAGCGACACCTACTGGCTAGCTACGCTGCATTGAAAAGGGGCAATACCCGAAACGCGTCTGTAGCTGCCGGTCAAGTAGTGTGGAGCGACTGACCTCCCTTGTTCGAAGGTTATATGGATACAGTTTGTGTATCAAATAGCTAACTTAGGCGATGGCCTCATGGAGCTAATAAGCGGACACTTTTTCTTATTTTTATAAGAATGCCATATTAGTATGGCGATAACTATATTTTCCGGGAACGCTGCCGCTGTTCTCTTTTAGAGAGACTTAGTTATTTTAATATTTCTATCATATATATATATATATATATACATATATATATGTATACATACACCCACACACACATATATGCAATTCAAACAAAGACAATTCAAATAAACGGATAACAAAAGGAAAAAAAGAAGAAAAACAACGAGCGTGATATAGATAGATATCATATCATATATTATATTATATTATATTATATTATATCATATTACATTATATTATATTATATTTTTATTCCTATATTCATATCAGCCTTTATTTGCTTCTATTTTAGTATTTAGTTCAACTAAATCCGTTAGCAAAACAAATGATGAAGTATTGTCTGTTTCTCAGACGCCATCTTTTCGGTAATAGAATTTACGCCTTAAATATCGGTTACTCTTCTACAGAATCTCAGAATTCCGGTACCATATTCATATGTGTAGTAGACATTTATAAACACCAATTCCAGTTATGAAAAATTGTTCTGTTTAATGAATGTTGTTCGGTTCCGTCTCAAATTGTACTTTATAATGTAGAATAATCTTCGATGTTATTTACGTTGAAAACTCAAGCAATTAATTCACAGCCTGGCGCAGACTTATTTGAACTTAGCAGAATAAATTAACGAACAATTTGTCAAATTTTGATAGTCATTTTTGCTATTCTTATAGCTGCTGCTGCTGCGGCTGCTGCAACTTGTTGTTATTGCTGCTGTTTGCTTAGAAAGAAAGGTTGCTCTCCTAACAAATAGACTTTAAATATGAGATGAACCCGGACACATATATGTTACAGTACCTGTGTGTGTGTGTGTGTGTGTGTGTGTGTTTTGCTGATATTTGTCTGGTTGTATCGCTTATCATTTATATTTTACTAGTTTCAGTTATTAAACTGCGCCCATGCTGGGGTACAGCCTTGACGAAATTTTTAGTCAAATGAATCAATTCTTGTGTTATTTTCTTTCAAATCCTAGAACTTACTCTAACACTTTATTTGATGAACTGCTAAATTTCGAGGATGCAAACAAGCCAGTACCGGTGATCATGCGGTGGTGGTGGACAAACACAGTCACGAAGACACACACACATACACACACGCACACACATTCACACACGCACGGACACGCGCTCACACGCACGCACACACATACAACGGGTTCTTTCAGTTTCTGGCTACCAAAGTCACTGACAAGCCTTGGGTCAGTGCCGGGTTATAGTAGAACGTGTGGGACTGAACATTGAACAATGTAATGCTGAAGCATATTTCTTAACTCAGCCGTACCTGCACATTCATATATATATATATATAAATGTATATATAATAATTTGAAACTGACTTATTGGAAGTCCACCTGAAGATTGTCGATCAAGACAAGAAACAATTGTAGTGGCGGTTTTTTTTACTATTTATTAAAATTGTATGTATTGATTAAGTCTTTCCTTGTTTGTTTTGCAAAATAGTGGTTTTGTCTCTAATAATATTTTATAATATTTTACTATAAAATTGGATTTAATCCTAAATCTGATTTTTTCCCTGTAAATTTGGATTTATTCCCTAATATTTATTGTTATTATATATATATATATATATATATATATATATATATAGTAAATCCCAAAAAGAAGAAAAAAAAAACAACGCGAGGACGTGGTACGTTTAAGGTATTGGCTGCTATTTCTAAAATTTTCGGTATGTGATCAAGCAACTTGTTGCCAAAACCGTTATTATTATATAATATATAATAGATATATTATATATATTATATATATATATATATATATATATATATATATATATATATATATTAATATGTATATATATATACATGTATATATATATATATATATATGTATATATACACATATATGTATATATATACATATATACATTTGGCGCAGGAGTGGCTGTGTGGTAAGTAGATTGCTTACGAACCAGATGGTTCCGGGTTCAGTCCCACTGCGTGGCATCTTGGGCAAGTGTCTTCTACTATAGCCTCGGGCCGACCAAATCCTTGTAAGTGGATTTGGTAGACGGAAACCGAAAGAGGCCCGTCGTATATATGTATGTATGTGTGTGGTGTGTGTGTGTGGTGTGTGTTGTCCCCCAACATCGCTTGACAACCGATGGTGGTGTGTTTACGTCCCCGTAACTTAGCGGTTCGGCAAAAGGAACCGATAGAATAAGTACTAGGCTTACAAAGAATAAGTCCTGGAGTTGATTTGCTCGACTAAAGGCGGTGCTCAAGCATGGCCGCAGTCAAATGACTGAAGCAAGTAAAAGAGCAAAAGAGTATATATATATATATATATATATATATATATATATATATATATATATATAATGTCCATTTAAAGGAAGAAAAAAAAAACGGAGATAAGGAAGTAAATAATTGTTTATTACTAACAACAAATTGGTCATTTTCGCTTCTTACAGCCGTTTCAATTAATATCCAATTAATTAATTTACGAGACATGGGTTTAATCTCATCAGAGGTAAAAGAAAAGATGTACCTTTGGATGTACTCATGTCTCATACATGTAAATTTAATGTACAAATGTACAATAATTTAATTTGATTATTGAGTATTAATTGAAAGGGTTTTAAGGAACGAAGACGACCAATTTGTTGTTAATAATAAACAAATATTAACTTCCATATCTCAATCTCCCTACTATATCCTCGGGCTGACCCAAGCCTTGTGAGAGGATTTGATAGACGAAAACTGAATGAAGCCTTCCCGTCATATATATATATATGCATGTGTGTGATTTTTGTGTCTGTGTTTGTCCTCCCACCATCGCTTGACAACCGATGTTGGTATGTTTACCTCCCCATAACTTAGCGGTTCGGCATAAGAGACCGATAGAATAAGTACTAGGCTTAAAAAGAATAAATCCTGGGGTCAATTTTGTTCGACTAAAGGGGGTGTCCTGCACGGCTGCAATCAAATGACTGAAACAAATAAAAGAAATAAAAGATTTTTAAATACACACACACTCACATTTACAAAATATACTATCATTCAACAATTTTTTATAGATTACATATTTCATTTTACAAAGAAAACATTGAGAGTGACCTCTAATCTCCGGTTGTTCAGATGCATATATACGCACGCACGCGTATATCACACACACACACATACACACACACACACACACACACACACACACACACACACACACACACACAGACACACATATGCAATGTCTCAGTCGTTACACTGTAGCTATGCTGGGGGTAAACTTGAAGAGTTTTAGCCGAACGAATTGAATCCATCAGACTAGCCTGATACTTATTGTATCGGCCTCTTTTGCTGAATCGCTAAGTTAGGTGGTTATGAACACATTAACATCGGTTGTCAAGTGATATGTAGACACACACACACACACACATTCACACAAACAATGGGCTTCTTTTAATTTCCGTTTACGAAATCCACTCACATAGCTTTAATTGGCTCGAGGTTAAAGCAGAAGATACTTGCCGAAGGTATCACTCAGTGGGACTGAACCCAGGAACACGTAGCTTGGACGCAAACTTCTTTATATACAGCTACGCCTGCCTCTAAATATGAATACACACACTTACATATACACATATATGCATACGTACATACATATGTGAGCGTGTATATGTGTTTGTGCACACAACAAACGCACTGAGTGTATCTTTCACTTTGTTTATCAGACAAGAGGATGTGATTTGACTGTTATT
>NW_021825935.1:10000-13972 GCF_006345805.1 Octopus sinensis | reverse complement strand
TTGATATTTCGACTAGTTTATCTGATGAGATGTTTTATTAAAAGATAATTCAAAAAATTGTAATGAAGGACTCGAAATATCAATAAATTAATATTTACCATAATTATTTCAACTATATGTATATGTGTAGAACATATTTAACAATGTAGTCTTCGATAGGTCATTTCGTATATTGTAGGCCCAATAAAGATGAGATGTTGAGTGTTTAAAACGTTCTTGATGATGGGGCTGATTCGCGGCAAAGCAGCTTCAATAATAACGACATCCGTTGGGGAACCTCAGGAGGTCGATCTATTTACTAGAAATGGCAGTTAAATCTCCATCAACTCATATTTCGCTTTTAGAATGGAAAGAATATAAACAAAAGGAAGGAGATGTTGCATAATGTTGTCTCGAGATGAAGGTCGCACGAAGGAAAGATGGAATGGTCATAGGTAGAGAGTTTTAGATCATCGGTCTCCTCGATCAGGGCTGTCTTGGCGCTAAACAATAACAGCAAAACAACAACAACAACCACAAGAACATCTGTTGGTAGAAAAACGCCATCTATATGGTGGTGGTGTCTGTCTTTAATGGTGGTAGTACGGTGGTCGTCTTGGTAAAGGATGCTGGTGGGGGATAGGATGGCGAGTAGTGTTTTTGTTTGTTATATACACACACGTACATACACACACGCACAGACACACGCACATACATACTTACATACATACAACATACATACATACATACATACATACAATACATACATACATACGTACATATATACATACATACACCACCACTGCCGCCGCCATCAACAGCAACAGAAACAACGGCAGCAGCAGCAGCAGCAGCAACGACAACAGCAGCAACAACAAAACACATTTTGGATTGTGTGAGTCTCTGATGCTGAAGTAATGCATAAAGCACGTCGACCATTGGCGACAACAATACGGTTCCATATGCTCATGGTTACTGTAGGGAGGGGGCACGGGGGAAAGGGGGGGTCTATGTCACACTCCAGTGCATCCCTGGCGGCCTTTCAAGGAACACCCGACCCCCTTCCCAACCCCACTAGTCTCTGTCTGTGTTATTTTACTTCAGCCTTATTACTTTCACGCCACACAGAATTATATATATATATATACAAATATATAACATATACATACATATATATAATATATATATATATATATATTATATATTATATATATATATATATAATATATATATATATATATATATATATGTGTGTGTGTATGTATGTATGTATGTATGTGTGTATTATGTATATATATATATATATATTTGGATATTGTGTTGTGTTTACTTTTGCCTGTAATCATTTGCATATGTGGGTGACTATATTTCATTTTTCGTCATTTTACTAATATATTTCATTCTCTGGGCGAGAGAACATATAGATACTTACATATATATATACATACATGTATATATATATATATATATATATATATATATATATATATATATAATATAATATATATATATATATACACATATATATATACACGCACACATATATGTATATAGTATATATGATATATATATATATACACACATGTATGACATACTATATAAATGTTTATATATATATGTGTGTATATATATGTGTGTACATATGACTGTGTGCGTGAGCGTCATTTTGCATGTCTTTCTATTTCCTTTCCACTCATATCTTGACAACCGGTGTCGGTTTGTTTACGTACCATTAACATAGAGGTTCAGCAAAAAAAGACCTATGAAATATCTACCAATCTTAAAATAGTACTGGGCTCAATTTGACCGACTAAACCCTTCAGAGTAGTCCTCCAGCATGGCCACACTGCAACGACTGACACAAGCAATAAAGATAAACGAATAAACCATCGGATTACTGGATTACGTAGGTTTCCTGCAAACTGAACTCAACGTTTTCTAGAGTCAAAACCTCAGGTATCCTTAGCCAGGATAATATTGGTTTCATGTTTTGGCACAAAGCCATCAATTTCCAGGGGATTGGGAGCTTGTCGGTTACTTTAACCTTAGTACGCAGGTGCTACTTCTTTCATCGACCCCCGAAAGATGAAAGGCAAAGTTGACCACGGACGAATTTGAACTCAGAACGTAAAGACGGACCAAGTGCAGCTTGGCATTTTGCCCGGCGTGCTAATGATTCTGCTAGCTTTCCGCCTTAAATCATGAGAGTAGCGACAAGGTTTTTGTCAGCTGTCAACGTAAATGTCTGAAGTAATATATTAAAAATATCTACGAAAATAACGGTGCTATGCAAACAAACATTCTGGACTACAGCCAATAAAAGACCACCCGAATGATTTGTCGGTAAAGTCGTAAAGTTCCATTCGCCAACACGCTACTTGGGTGGCAAACTAAAGCCTCGATGGTAGATTAATCCTTGCTTGGTAGACTTAATTTGTCGTTCGGTTTAACACCACCACATGACCCCTGGACGCCTTTAGCTAAGTCCACTCTGTCACAAGCATCATTAGACTAGGTCACCGGTTGAAGAATAACTTCCTCCTTTTCTCTCACTTGGGTTATAAATGTTACACTTTTTTTCTTGAAAGTCATTAAATATGACAAGATACATTAGTCCATCCATACCTCCTATCCTCCGTCCATCCATACCTCCTATCCTCCGTCCATCCATAACTCCTATCCTCCGTTGCTATCTTCTATAGCTTTTGCAATGGTTGCCATTCCTCCGAACCAGTAAACAGTGTCTTGTCTTTTCAAACAGCCGTCTGACCTCTTCTTGTCGTCATTCTTACTGTGTCTCGTACACCAAACCTCGTACTAAGAACTTCACCCAGGCCTCCTACCCTAGGATTATAACTCCCCGAAAATACTCCCCCTAGGGGTGAATATAACTGATTCGACTTCATAGTCTGGAATAGTCTGCAAAGGCTACAGCGGTTTGATTGCACTGCACTTTATCTTCGGTGTCGATAAGAATGAAAACAACAAGGCATCTTAGAACCGATGCATACCCTGCATTTAATAATCTCAAACGAATTCATATTTCAACAAATGACACCAAGAGTAATTTCCCCTGCTTGTCGTTTATGCATATATAACAAAGAAAAAACAAACCATTTTGATTCACCAAACCAAAATTTAATGAGTTCGACCCACTTACCCATTAAGTATTTCCGCCAGATTTGGGGAAAATCCGTTCAACCGTTTTCCAGTAATTTTGCAAACACACAGACAAACAACACACACTGCAATACTCTGCTTTCGCTTACAAGCGCAGGGTAAAAAAATAATTCAATCAAATTGAACTACAGAAATATTTTATCATATTTTACTTGTTCCAGTCATTGGATGGCAGCCATACCGAGGCACCGCCTTGAAGAGTTTAGCCTGGTACATACTCTATCGGATATGAACCGCTAGGTTAGGTGGACGTTAATAAACCAGCACCGATTGTTTGTTAACATAGGTGGAGAAACAAACACCAAGGGACATATACATAGATACATACGCACACATACCCCAAACATACACAGATATATAAGTATGTATATGTACGTATCGGGCTTCTTTCAATTTCCGTCTAGCAAATCTACTCACAATGCTTTGGTCTGCTCAGGGCTAGAGTAGAAGTCACTTTCCTAAACTACTACGTACGCAGTGAGACTGAACCTGGAACCATGTAGTTGAGAAGCAAACTTCGTAGCACGCAGCCTGCTCTGCGCTTATCTCTCTTAGAGGAATTATGGGTTGTTTAATCCCCTTTTTTCTCCACAGAAAGTTCAAAAAATTAAGGCGGCGAGCTGGTAGAAACGTTAGCATGTCGGGCGAGATGCTTAGCGGTATTTCGTTTGCCGCTACGTTCTGAGTTCAAATTCCGCCGAGGTAGACTTTGCCTTTCATCCTTTCTGGGTCGATTAAATAAGTACCAGTTACGCACTGAGGTCGATGTAATCGACTTAATCCCTTGCCTGTCCCCTCTATATTTAGCCTCTT
>NW_021825935.1:0-2500 GCF_006345805.1 Octopus sinensis | reverse complement strand
GAATCATTAGAAGGCTGAGGTATTTCTTTCGATTATTTTTACGGTCCGGGGTCCAAATCCCACCGAGAACGGCTCCGTCTTTCATCTTTCACGGTCGATATAATAAAGTACCAGCAAAAAAAATGGCGTCGATACTAATCGGCTGTTTTTCCGTCCCATTAAATTTCTGCCATTTTCTGTATATAATACAAATAATTTTAAAAAGCACCGGCATGGCAGAATTACTAGGGGCAATTTAGGTATTTATATGCGGGCGTTTACGTCCTTGAGTTCAATTCCTGTCGAGGTCAACATTTCCTTTCTTCTTTCAGGGGTCCGTAAAATACTATACCTGTTATATACTGAGGTCACTGTAATTGGCTGAAAGACGGTGAGCTGGCAGAATCGTTAGCACGCCAGGCAAAATACTTAACGGCATTTCGTCGGTCTTTATGTTCTAAGTTCAAATTCCGCCGAAATTGAAATTGCCTTTCATCCTTTTGGGTTCGATAAGACAAGTACTAGCAGGACACTGGGATCGATATAATCGATTTACCCCCTCCCCCGAAACTACTGGCTTTGTGCCAAAATTTGAAACCAATATTATCAACTGAAAGGCGGAATTGTTAGCAGACCGGACAAAATGCTTAGCGGCATTTCGTCCGTCTGCACGTTTAAATTCCCCTAGATCGACTTTGCCATTCATGCTTTCGGGGTCAATAGAGTAAGTACGAGTTTGACACTGGGGTTGATGAAACCATTATTGGCAGTGATATGTCTAGTCAAGTGGTTTAGCAGAATCATTGGAGGGTCGTCTTCTTATTTAAACAATCCGCAACAACAAATGTATAGTATATCTTCTCGCTTTATTTTTTTTTATCTTCGTCTTTTTAGCCTTTCAGTCATTGGACTGCGGCCATACTAGAGTTCCGCTTTGCAAAGTTCTTTTATATTTTATTTATTTATCTATTTATTTTGTAAGTTTGGCATTTATTCTATCGGATACTTTTGCCGAACTGCTATGTTATGGGGACGTAAACAAACAGATGCCGGTTGGTAAGCCATGATAGGTGAACAAGCACAAACACAAATAAACGCATGCACATATATACATGCATACATACATACATACATACATACATACATACATACATACATACATACATACATACATACATACATACATACATACATACATATATGTGTGTGTGTGTGTGTGTATACGACAGGCTTCCACACAGTTTCTGTCTACCAAATTCACTCACAAGGTATTGATCGGTCCAAGCTTATAGTAGAAGAGACACTAACCTAATCTACTGCCGCGAAGTGAGACTGAAACCTGACCCCCACCTATATGCAAAAGCGAGCTTTTTAAGGACACAGCCAATTCTGCTCCTATGCTCATTATTATAAATAATCATCGTACTCATAGTCATTATCATTATTCGACTAATTAATATAGTTAACACAATTGTACCCCACCCCACCACCACCACCACTTGCACAATTTCTAATGTCATTAGTCTTTGCGATTGATTATTCGTTTTCAAGTCCAAATTTCGTCCATCTTAAGTCTTATGAATCTGTCTGTTCGTATACCAGTAATGATGTATACCAGTATTATCCTTGGAAAGCGTCAAAATCAAACGACGGAACCCTTCCTTAATTATTGATTAATCTCATGTGTACAAAGTCCGTTTAGGCACACATATTATCGACCCCGCCAGGCTGAAAGACAAAATCAATGATGTCTGGATTTGAACTCACAATCGAGCGATGCCGAAATCGATATTTTGTGAAGCATCTAACTGCTGTTCTTTATCTTTTGCATCAGTTTGTCTATCTTCAACAGCTCTCCCCCTTCCCAGTAGATTTCTAAATAAGGGAATCTGTACGTTGTCTCTCGAATTGCATGAAATAGCAGTTAAATTTCCCTACAATCATTCTCTTAAAAATGCAATCATACATTGGATTATATCATCCAATCTCTGAGAAAATTGAAGAGATAGTTATGGTTTGAGTACTTAATCAGGGCTACTTGGATGTGTAATCTAAAGATAAATGGTTACAATTAGTTACCCATTACTGAGATGATAAAAGAAATACCCCAACAACAATGACTGCGTGGACGAATTTACCGAGGAGCGAACTCTGCTCACGAACTGGGGGTTCGTCATAAGCTTGCTCCTTGTTTATGGTGCGCAGTACGACATTATTGACTCATTTTTTTGACACCAACTGATACGAAGTTTCTGTGCGGTCCATCGATCGGCTAAAAACAGTAGCCGAATTCCCTCGAATCACATGCATATTTTCTCAAATATTACGTTTATGTGCTTCAATTTAACGATTGATGAGTTGAACTTTCAGAACATTCTTATCCGCGAAGAATATGGAATATTCATGGTCAAAATAATAATATAATAATAAATAATAATAATAATAATAAAATAATAATAATAATAATAATAATAATAATAAAAACAAACATAATTCTCGTATGTTTTTTTTAGATATCACT
>NW_021825934.1:0-14038 GCF_006345805.1 Octopus sinensis | reverse complement strand
AGTATATATATATATATATATATATATATATATGTATATCAATATCAATAATACAGTGATTGTTTCTTGTCAGGAACCAAAAGATTAATAGGACTACTGTAGAAGTGTTCTATTGAAAGAGACAAAAATATGAAACTAAAGTTCTTGAACAAACAAATACAAGGCCATCCGCATATCATTTCATAATTCGAACTTTTAATCATAGAACATACATATAAACATCCCGCAAGATGGAACATAATTCATCTGTACAAGCATACAAGCATATAATAATAATAATAAGGTGCGAGAAAAAAATTATTCATCACAGTTTAGAGTTAACTAGCAACATAGCCCGGCATTGCCCGGGTATGTAAGAGCCCCTGGAGCAGACATGATGCTCGCTGTGAATTTTTAAAAAATTCCTGCCAATTTGTGAAAGATATTGTCGAAAATATGTCATCTTGAATTTGAACGCGATTTCCCAAAATGGCATGATTTTATCGATTTTTTCTGATGGTAAGGTATTGCATGGAAAACTAACGTCAGAATTAAGTTTCGTAGGGTAACATTAAGCTTCACCATGAGTTTGGTCAAAATCGATTGCAAGTTGCGAAAACTACAACAGAAAATGTGTTGCAAATAAAAAGCTTAGATTCTCGACCCCATGTCGAATTTATTAATTTTTTTCAGAACTGGGGAAACTTTTCAAAATTTTCGCTGCGTTAGTTTTGAATTATGACATAGGGCTATGTGTGTGTCAAGTTTCATCAGAATCGGTTGAAAGCCGTGGTCAGGGTGAGGGTACAACCTGACAGACACACAGACACACAGACAAACAAACTGCCGTTTATATAGAGAGAGATACTTTAGCGATTCAGAAAAATACATTTTTTTAAAAAAAAACATTTATTCGTAGATAGCTCAGATTTACACCAAAGAATTGATGACGGCATCTATTCTTTGGACAAAGTAAATTCATCTTAAAATGATATTGGAAGAATAGAAACACAGTCGAAGTCCGAAGAAGTATAAAAGACAATTTCTGTCAGACCCACCCACGCGCGTCACCATCTATCGAATCATTTATAAGTTTCGATAGATGCCATTGAACAAGAATGCATTCAAATATCTAATGGAATTATTCTTGTTCTTAGTAATTCCATTACTTCCCAAAGTCAACAATGTCTGGATCAGAATGGAGATCAATTTCAAAATCTTTAAAAAAGCAAAATCTTTTAAAAAATTGAATTAAAATTGATTCTGCTTCATATAAAATTTAAGTAAACATTTTTTGGGTGTTTAAATACGTTTTAGTTGTCTGTTGATCATATTACTTTAAAAAAAACTGTGTATACTAATAGATATTGCCTTTGTAGGTATTCGAAGTTTGTATACATTTTATTGGGACACCTTGTATATGCATTTTTTTGTGTATGTGATGGTCCCCCACCACCGCGTGGCAACCGGTGTTATATTCAAGAGATGAGGAATTATGTACCTTATTTACATTATTTACATTTGACGGCTATTTGTCCTCATCTTGTTTGTTGCTAACACAACGTTATGGCTGATATACCCTCCAGCCTTCATCAGGTGTCTTGGGAAAATTTCGAACCTGGGTTCTCATTCCTAAGGTATATTTCGATGTATTATTATTATTATTATTATTATTATTATTATTATTATTATTATTATTTTATCAACATCATCATCCTCATCATTATTATTAGTATTATTATTATTATTATTATTATTATTATTATTATTATTATTATTATTATTATTATTATCATTGTTGTTGTTGTTGTTGTGTGTTCAGGTCACTGTTTAGAATCAAACTCGGACTCTTGGGGTTAGTAGCCCGTGCTCTTAACCTCTACGCCATATGCCCACGGGTGTATAATAATAATAATAATAATAATAATAATAATAATAATAATAATAATAATAATAATAATAATAATGCCCTGATGCAGTACCAGGCAGTGGCTCTCATGGCTTCTGATCTTAACTGATTGGAAGTGTTATCATGTACTTTGTTTTGTCTTGGTATAAAAGATGGGCTACAGCAAATATTCTGCTCAATACCACAGATTTGCTTGTCAGTTGTTTGACCGTAACCAGTTGAGCATGTCCCTTAGTGGCTGACGATATGTGCATCTCTGATCACGAGCAGAAGTAGTGGGGGAGCATCATAGCCATGTGTTGAGAGGGATTCTTTGGAGTTTGAATAATTCACCTCTGGAAACATGGGTGGTTCTTTCAACATCCTTAAACAACCCTTATTCAGGGACCTTTTGAGCGGGATGGGCTACTCGACCTGAAGAAAATTCTAACTGGGCCCCACCTGCAAGGTCATGTGCTGTTTATCTTGATATGAGATCACATATGGTTGTGATTCATGTGCCTGGTGTACCCTTATCAGACGGGTAGTCATGATGGGTATACTGGGCTTCGTATATTTTACCCCAGTGTCACTTTGATGGCATGAACTGCTCTCTCACTCAATAATAATAATATAATAATAATAATAATAATAATAATAATAATAATAACAACAACAACAACAACAACAACAACGTCGAAATATACCTTAGGAATGAGAACCCGGGTTCGAAATTTCTCCATGACACCTGATGAAGGCTGGATAGTATATCAGGCGAAACGTTGTGTTAACAACAGACAAGATGAGGATAAATATCCGTCAATTGTAAATAATGTTATTCTGAGTGAATTACACTATTTCATAATCCAAAAGCTAATAATTAAAACACTACATAAGTCTTAAATATTCGGTATCCTTAATGGATAATACTAAAATATCCTTATAAATTCGGAACTAATAAAATAATACCTGTAATTAACAGTTATTATAAAACCTGCTTAAAAGTAACTGCTTAAAAGATAATATGAAATATAATGTACGAGCAAAACGCCCCCCATCCAATGGACGGTGCTGAGTTGTCAAATATTTAAACCAAATGTTCTCAAAACATCTTGTCCGACCGTCCCATAGGCCTCCCCTTTGAGAAACACTGATTTAACCTAAATTTGAGACACCAGCAAAAGAAGAAATAAAGATAGACTTTTTTCTATTCCAAAGAAAAACGATTTTATTCACACAAATATGCAACTGAAGAGTTTAAAGTACCAGTAATGATAAGGCTGTTGACTAGGAGAACACAAACATGGTTTAAACAGTAAGCTTAGCAGGAAAGAAACGTGCCTTTAAGCAGTACAAAACAACAAATAATGGAAGGTGCAGTTATGTAGAGGTTGACGGAAGAAAAGCAGGACAAACACGGCTTTATCGATCGCATTCTCACCTGGAATCGATTTTTGTAATTTTTCAAGACTTATACACAACCTGATACCATCGGTATCTACTTATTAAATTTGAGCGCAATCTGATGGAGGATGACCGAGATCCAAGAAGACACACAGACAGACAGAACGGATTTTATGTAATATATATATATATACAAAAGCAAAACGCCCCCCGTCCAATGGATGGTGCTGAGTTGTCAAACATTTAAACCAAATGTTCTCAAAAAAACTTGTCCGACCGTCCCATAGGCCTCCCCTTTCAGAAGCACTGATTTAACCTAAATTTGAGACACCAGCAAAAGAAGAAATAAAAATAGACTTTTTTCCTATTCCATGAAAATCGAATTTACAAATGCACGTTCCCACGGCTTTATCGATCGCGTTCTCACCTGGAATCCATTTTTGTAATTTTTTCGAGACTTATACACGCCCTTAACCTGCTGAAACAACTTACCCGAAAACATTACAAACGAATTATTGATGATAAAACTAACCATTTGTTTTTCATTTTTCTTAGACTTGTATTGGTTTGTCCGGAAAGTTCGTGCCGATTTATAGCAGCTTACCTTTCGATTTATTTTAGAACATGGTTGAGTCCATAAAATAGGATTTCACTACACCTCCATTTAGAGCACAGTTTAAGCTATCTTTTCGTGGAAGAAGGTTTATGTTCCTATTTCATTCTGGTGTCCCCCAACCCACAGCCATGCGATGTTATAAAAACTAGTTTTATAGATATTACTCACAAAATTCCCATTTTGTCCCCCCCCCCCATTACTTGTGTTGGTTGAACTATGTAAAATGTTTAAGAAACCTTACTCTTTCTTGTAATACATACAAATATTGGGTTGTCCAGAAAGTTCGTGCCAATTTATAGTAGCTTACATTTCGACTTATTTTAGAACATGTTTGAGTCCATGAAATAGGATTTGACCACACCCCTATTTAGAGCACAGTTTAAGCTATCTTTTCGTGGAAGAAGGTTGATGTTCCTATAACCTGTGTTAATTCTGTAACCCTTTAAAATGGAAGATAAGAAAGTTCATTTTCGGCACTTGATGCTTTGGGAACCAGACAGAAATTGCTGCAGCTCGGCTGGGATGTGTTACCCCCACCCTCCATATTCCCCAGATTTTGCTCCTTCGGATTTCCACTTTTTCAGGTCTCTGCAGAATAGACTTAATGGTAAAAATTTCAATTCCTTGGATGACGTAAAAAGATACCTTGATGAATTCTTTGCCATGAAACCACCTCAATTCTGGGAAGGGGTATTTTCAAGTTAAAGGAAAGATGGAGACGCATTGTACAACAAAATGGTTCATATTTGGTTGATTGAAAATGTAATGTCAAGTATTTAATGACCTTGATGAATTCTTTGCCATGAAACAAACCTCAATTCTGGGAAGAGGGTATTTTCAAGTTAAAGGAAAGATGGAGACGCATTGTGCAACAAAATGGTTCGTATTTGGTTGATTAAAAATGTAATGGCAATTATTTATTGACCTTGATGAATTCTTTGCCATGAAACCACCTCAATTCTGGGAAGAGGGTATTTTCAAGTTAAAGGAAAGATGGAGACGCATTGTACAACAAAATGGTTCATATTTGGTTGATTGAAAATGTAATGTCAAGTATTTAATGACCTTGATGAATTCTTTGCCATGAAACAAACCTCAATTCTGGGAAGAGGGTATTTTCAAGTTAAAGGAAAGATGGAGACGCATTGTGCAACAAAATGGTTCATATTTGGTTGATTAAAAATGTAATGGCAATTATTTATTGACCTTGATGAATTCTTTGCCATGAAACCACCTCAATTCTGGGAAGAGGGTATTTTCAAGTTAAAGGAAAGATGGAGACGCATTGTACAACAAAATGGTTCATATTTGGTTGATTGAAAATGTAATGTCAAGTATTTAATGACCTTGATGAATTCTTTGCCATGAAACACCTCAATTCTGGGAAGAGGGTATTTTCAAGTTAAAGGAAAGATGGAGACGCATTGTGCAACAAAATGGTTCATATTTGGTTGATTAAAAATGTAATGTCAAGTTTTTAATGACCTTGATGAATTCTTTGCCATGAAACCACCTCAATTCTGGGAAGAGGGTATTTTCAAGTTAAAGGAAAAATGGAGATGCATTGTGCAACAAAATGGTTCATATTTGGTTGATTGAAAATTTAATGGCAAGTATTTATTGACCTTTTTCTTTCCTTTAAAAATCGGCACGAACTTTCCAGACAACGCAATATTGATATATTTCTTATAACAACAATTAGACAAGAAACCTTTATTATTCTCTATAGATGTTCATTTATATCCTTTATTAAATATAATACCTATTATACTAAAAATACCGTCCTTTACACATTTATGATTTACGTATGTATATAATGTCGAAGAATCGTATACATACATACATAAATACATACATGCATACATGAATACATACATACATATGCATGCATGTACGCACAAACATACATACATACATGCATACATACATACATGCATACATGCATGCATGCATGCATACATACATACATACATACATACATACATACATACATACATACATACATACATACATACATGCATACATACACACATACATACATGAATGCATACATACATGAATACATACATACATACATACATACATACATACATACATACATATATACATACATACATACATACATACATACATACATACATACATACATACTCTTTTGCTTCTTTATTTAATCAGTCTTTCTAGAAATTCCTTAGTTGATCGAACACTCCAAAAATCATTAATTTCTGAACTGTTTCAAATTTTATCACAATATTTTTTTAAAATATATTCTAACAACTTTTAAAGAAACATCAACCAATTACTAGCTGCTGCTATGAATCTACTTTAAAAAAAAACTCTATGCAGTTTAGGAATCAAAAAATGCTTACGGTTATTTTTATTCAATTCTTCCACTTCTAAACCACTTAGTTTTTCCACTGTGGATATTAACTACCTCATTAACTATCTCATTAACGATTCCAGGTATAACTTTGTATGTTTTATTACCTATAAACTTAAATTCCTTATCCACTCCTAACTCTTTACCTATAACCTTCATATAATATTTTTTACAATTAGGGCGGCGAGATGGCAGAAACGTTAGCACGCCGGGTGAAATGCTTAGCAGTATTTCGTCTGCCGTTACGTTCTGAGTTCAAATTCCGCCGAGGTCGACTTTGCCTTTCATCCTTTCGGGATCGACAAATTAAGTACCAGATACGCATTGGGGTCGATGTAATCAACTTAATCCGTTTGTCTGTCCTTGTTTGTCCCCTCTGTGTTTAGCCCCTTGTGGGTAGTAAAGAAATAGATATTTCGTCTGCCGTTACGTTCTGAGTTCAAATTCCTCCCAGGTCGACTTTGCCTTTCATCCTTTCGGGGTCGATAAATTAAGTACCAGTTACGCACTGGGGACGATGTAATCGACTTAATCCGTTTGTCTGTCCTTGTTTGTCCTCTCTGTGTTTAGCCCCTTGTGGGTAGTAAAGAAATGGGTATTTCGTCTGCCGTTACGTTCTGAGTTCAAATTCCGCCGAGGTCGACTTTGCCTTTCATCCTTTCGGGGTCGATAAATTAAGCACCAGTTACGCACTGGGGACGATGTAATCGACTTAATCCGTTTGTCTGTCCTTGTTTGTCCTCTCTGTGTTTAGCTCCTTGTGGGCAATAAAGAAATAAGTATTTCGTCTGTCTTTATGTTCTGAGTTCAAATTCCGCAGAGGTCGACTTTACCTTTCGGGGGTCGATAAATTAAGTAGCAGCTTCGTACTGGGGGCGATCTAATCGACCGGCCCCTCCCAAAATATTTTGGGCCTTGAGCCTAGAATACAAATGGATATTTTATACAAATTACTACAAAATTCCCTACTGGTACTATCACATACTTTATTACTGAAGTCCATTTATATCCTCTTTAAGTAGTGGTTTATTCAAAACAGAATCTTTCCCTATCCACTTACCATATTTCTTTAAATGTTTAACCACCATATAAGTTAATTTCCTAATCCAGCACTTGAACTCCTCCAATTTAACCTTGTAATTGAGGCTTAATTTAACTATAAATACATTAGTGGAAGCACTCCGTCGGTTACGACGACGAGGGTTCCGGTTGATCCGAATCAACGGAACAGCCTGCTCGTGAAATTAACGTGTAAGTGGCTGAGCACTCCACAGACACGTGTACCCTTAACGTAGTTCTCGGCGATATTCAGCGTGACACAGAGAGTGACAAGGCCGGCCCTTTGAAATACAAGTTACAACAGAAACAGGAAGTAAGAGTGAGAGAAAGTTGTGGTGAAAGAGTACAGCAGGGATCACCACCATCCCCTGCCGGAGCCTCGTGGAGCTTTTAGGTGTTTTCGCTCAATAAACACTCACAACGCCCGGTCTGGGAATCGAAACCGCGATCCTATGACCACGAGTCCGCTGCCCTAACCACTGGGCCATTGCGCCTCCACTATAAATACATTAACGGCTTTTAATATAACTTTCTTTAAATTGCGGTGATGTATTCGCATAGCAAGTGATTTGATCTGAGATCGTGTGCTGGAACGGATGAAGCACGGATTTTTGTCAGTGAACAGGTCGCGGTCTTAAAGCGACGAAAATATTTTGACAAATTAAACATAAATGTTGAAATGAATCGAACGGATTTTGTGTGTTTCTTAAATGGCTTACAAACACCTTCCACGCTGCGATTGTTTTCTTTAAATTGTATTTATTAATTTTACCATATAAGTTAATTTCCTAACCCAGCATTTGAACTCCTCCAATTTAACCTAATAATTGAGACTTAATTTAACTATAAATACATTAACGGCTTTTAATATAACTTTCTTTAAATTGCGGTGATGTATTCGCATAGCAAGTGATTTGATCTGAGATCGTGTGCTGGAACGGATGAAGCACGGATTTTTGTCAGTGAACAGGTCGCGGTCTTAAAGCGACGAAAATATTTTGACAAATTAAACTTAAATGTTGAAATGAATCGAACGGATTTTGTGTGTTTCTTAAATGGCTTACAAACACCTTCCACGCTGCAATTGTTTTCTTTAAATTGTATTTATTAATCTTACCTTGTTCTCCGTATTTAGACCCTTTACTTATAATCTCCCTTAATTCCCTTTGTTTCAATAATGTCTAAATTTCCTGTATAAACATATCCTATTCCTTTATAATAAAATTCCGAATTACCACATTTACAATCTCCTCAGTATATTTCTTTCAAACATTCAAAACTGATTTGAGATAGGAGTTTATTATAATTAAATAATGTATAACATATCTTCTTACCAAGCTTATAACAAATTCTTATATTTTCCGGCAAAAGCTTCCTTGTGTTATCATTTCTAATTACATTATATATATATATATATATATATATGTGTGTGTGTGTGTGTGTGTGTGTGTGTGTGTGTGTGTGTGTGTGCATGTGTATATATATATATATATATATATATATACCGGAGTAAACACATAATTGGGAAACAAGGTGGAAAAAAGAGTATTCAAATACCAGAGGTAGAGTAATATACTTTATTTAAAAGCAGCAGAAATTTAACAAAAGCTGTTACTCGGAGTTTCACTTTCCCGTTCGTCGCACAGTTTTTTTTTTAACAAGACTGTTCGACGAACGGGAAAGTGAAACTCGAGTAACAGCTTTTGTTAAATTTCTTCTGCTTTTAAATAAAGTATATATAATTATAAATATATATATATATATATATATATTATATATATATATATATATTATATAGGCGCATGGCTCAGTGGTTAGAGCGTCGAGCTTACGATCGTGAGGTTGTGAGCTCGAATCCCGGACCGGGCTGCGTGTTGTGTTCTCGTGCAAGGCACTTTATTTCACGTTGCTCCAGTTCACTCAGCTGTAGAAATGAGTTGCGACGTCACTGGTGCCAAGCTGTATCGACCTTTGTCTTTCCCTTGGATAACACTGGTGGCGTGGAGAGGGGAGGCTGGTATGCATGGGCGACTGCTGGCCTTCCATAAAAACAACCTTGCCCAGACTTGTGTCTAGGAGGGTAACTTTCTAGGTGCAATCCCATGGTCATTCATGACCGAAGGGGGTCTTTACCCTTTATATATATATTATATATACATATATAATATATAAATATATATATATATATATATATATATATATATATAGTATATATATATATATATATATATATATATAAATGGATCAGTATTTCGGTACAATTGTTTCATACGAAGACCAGCCTTATTAAGGCTGCAATATTGCAGCAAATACATATAGATTTCTGGTGCATCTAAGTTAAGTACCGCATTCATGTGAGTTCAACAGAACTCACTTGAATCTTAATTGCTTTTACTATATATATATATATAATACTCTTAGCTCCAAGCACTCATTTCCAGCCACAGCAGGAAATGTATCAGGACATGAAATGTAAAAGCTGGACTAGACTACTTTATGCACAACTCCATTGTCTCCCGAGACAAAAAGGATGCCAATATATATATATATATACTAGGTATGGTAGATGAGTTCAGTAAAAATTTAGATTCAGAAGAATATGGTACTTAAGTCGAGGCACAGGAATTTAGTACGGTATTATCTCTACAATTTGAAAAGAAAGTGATTAAAATCAAAATAAGCAACAAGGATATCCAGAGGTAATGCAGTACGATCGTTTCATGCGACTCCGTTTAATTGAGCAATGCAATCTTTTCATTACATCATTACATCAAATTAAAATGTAGAGCAATTTTCAGTTGCACGAAGACAGAATTTAATTAAATTACAAGGACACTTTAGTATAATTTTATCTAAAATCTCCAAGAGGATAAGGAGATAGTCAAAGAACATGTTTACCAACAAAATCATTGTTGGAGATTTTAGATAAAATTATACGGTGTCCTAATTTAATTAAATTCTATGTCTTTGTGCAGCTGAAGATTGCTCCACATTTTAAGTTGATGTAATTAAATG
Source organism: Octopus sinensis (assembly GCF_006345805.1). Taxonomy (NCBI): domain Eukaryota; kingdom Metazoa; phylum Mollusca; class Cephalopoda; order Octopoda; family Octopodidae; genus Octopus; species Octopus sinensis. The sequence continues at coordinate 3,697 of NW_021825934.1, read as the reverse complement.
ATTGCATTGTTCAATTAAATAGAGTCGCATTAAACGATTGTACTGCATTACCCCTGGATATCCTTGTTGCTTATTTTGATTGATATATATATATATGGTGGTTGTCTACTCCTGTACCTACACCTTAGCACCATCATGGCATTTGATGTGGCTTTTTAAAAGACATACACATAGATTGCATCTCAAATTTGGACCACCAAGAGCTGCAGATAAGTTCTGCTCTTTGTATATATATATATATATATATATATATATATATATATATATATATATATATATATATATATATATACATATACGTATACATTTATATATATACATATATATTTGTATATAAATATAGGTCTTTTAACATATACATACAATATATGTGTGCGTATGTATGTTAATATATATATATATATATATATATATATATATATATATATATGTATGTATGTATGTATGTAGGTATGTACACATAATATTAAAGTGCAAGTATGGACACTAACAACAAATGGCTGAAATATCACGTTGGCAAAAAAGGAACTTAATAATGTAGAACAATGATTAAAAAGTGAATATTTTATGTGTGTGTTCTTTGCTTTCTTTTGACTATTAATTATTTCTCTTCTATCAAAAAGAATGATGTCTCTGTAGGGACAAAATGGGATTCTCAGAAGCAAGGCCTAGGAATAGTCTAAACTAACCAATCACAAACATTAGGATAGTAGTACACGAACAATAAGCAGAATTATCAATCGTGCAGAACTGATGCTCGCTCGGAGAACATAGAATTTTTAGCAATAGGCCTATGTATATGTTGGTATGTGTGTGTGTGTGTGTGTGTGTGTAAATTATATATTATATATATATATATATAATATATATATATATATATTATATATATATATATATATATATATATGTATATATAATATAATTAAGCAGAGAATGGAGAAAACTTTTGCTGTCAGTCTGACATGGGTAGCAGAAATGGCTGTTAGCAATGTTTAAGTTTTGTATTAAAAGAATAAGTAGCCAAAGGTAGTCAATTTGTTTGTTTATCAAAAGTTTTCTCCATTTTCTGCTTATTTTAAATTTAATCCCTGATAAACTCTTCTTTATTTTGTCATTATCTGTATTCTATGAGCCTAATATCCTTACATATGTATGCCCAAGGTTAACATAGGTAATTTATACCGGTAGTAATAACCGATATTCTTATCCCTTAGACGGCTATTCCAACCGCTATCTCTACTTATATATATATATATATATATATATATATCTATATATATATATATATAATATATATATATACTCTCTCTTTTTACTCTTTTACTTGTTTCAGTCATTTGACTGCGGCCATTCTGGAGCACCGCCTTTAGTCGAGCAAATCGACCCCGGGACTTATTTTTGTAAGCCCAGTACTTATTCTATCGGTCTCTTTTGCCGAACCGCTAAGTGACGGTGACGTAAACAACCAGCATCGGTTCTCAAGCAATGCTAGGGGAACAAACACAGACACACAAACATACACATACACACACACACATATATATATATATATATATATTATATATATATATATATATATATATACGACAGGCTTCTTTCAGTTTCCGTCTACCAAATCCACTCACAAGGTATTGGTCGGCCGGGGTTATAGCAGAAGACACTTTCCCAAGATGCCACGCAGTGGGACTGAACCCAGAACCATGTGGTTGGTTATCAAACCAAACTGTACTAGTAGAAATACTTATGATACAGCTAACACGGTAACAAAGTCGGCAAATGGAGTTGGGACTGCCTTATAGACAAATATATGCGATAAATGCTCATGCAGAGAAATCTCAAAATGTCCTTTGATGAATCTCTGTATGAATAAAAATGTTGTATATAAATGTACACAATGGGAGGGCCGTGTGTTTATATTGGGCAGACGACTGGTTCATTTAAGAATCGTAACCATGTTGCCACCTTTAAGACAATTAATAAGAGACATTCAACATCTTTGACAGATTTTGTATGGCGAGTGAAGGAGGATAAAAGGAAGCACAGTATACCTTGGTCTATAGTAAGGCACGCGAAGCCATACAAAATGATTTCCAGGAGATGCCGTCTATTCTGTAAACTAACGAGATGATTATTAGAATATCTGAACGACTCTCGTGATACCTACACGCATATAAATCTACTTTCGCACAATACAGTGGGAGGGAATTTTGAGTAACTCTTTTACTCTTTTACTCTTTTACTCTTTTACTCTTTTACTTGCTTCAGTCATTTGACTGCGGCCATGCTGGAGCACCACCTTTAGTCGGGACTTATTCTTTGTAAGCGCAGTACTTATTCTATCGGTCTCTTTTGCCGAACCGCTAGGTGACGGGGACATAAACACACCAGCATCGGTTGTCAAGCAATGCTAGGGGGACAAACACAGACACACAAACACACACACATACATATATACGACGGGCTTCTCAGTTTCCGTCTACCAAATCCACTCACAAGGCATTGTCGGCCCGGGGCTATAGCAGAAGACACTTGCCAAGATGCCACGCAGTGAGACTGAACCCGGAACCATGTGGTTAGTAAGCAAGCTACTTACCACACAGCCACTCCTGCGCCTATATATATATATATATATATACGACAGGCTTCTTTCAGTTTCCGTCTACCAAATTCACTCACAAGGCATTGGTCGGCCCGGGGCTATAGCAGAAGACACTTGCCCAAGATGCCACGCAGTGAGACTGAACCCGGAACCATGTGGTTAGTAAGCAAGCTACTTACCACACAGCCACTCCTGCTAACATAATTTAATTCATTTTAAGGCATGAATGACTCAACTTTACTTTTAACCTCCTCTTTCTTAGAAACACCAAGTAGATAGTTAACTCGTTCTATGATCATGAGAACACCAAACCTCACGTGTCCGTATGCTCTCATATTCGTGGAGGCTTGTGTGAGCGAGTGTAATCACGGCGCCATATAACTTGTTCAAGGGCATTTATATATCCATATTTGTCAACATAGGCGCAGGAGTGGCTGTGTGGTAAGTAGCTTGCTTACCAGCCACATGGTTCCGGGTTCAGTCCCACTGCGTGGCACCTTGGGCAAGTGTCTTCTACTATAGCCTCGGGCCGACCAAAGCCTTGTGAGTGAATTTGGTAGACGGAAACTGAAAGAAGCCCATCGTATATATATATATAGGCGCAGGAGTGGCTGTGTGGTAAGTAGCTTGCTTACCAACCACATGGTTCCGGGTTCAGTCTCACTGCGTGGCACCTTGGGCAAGTGTCTTCTACTATAGCCTCGGGCCGACCAAAGCCTTGTGAGTGGATTGGTAGACGGCACTAAAGAAGCCCGTCGTATATATGTATATATATATATATGTTTGTGTGTCTGTGTTTGTCCCCCTAACATTGCTTGACAACCGATGCTGGTGTGTTTATGTCCCCGTCACTTAGCGGTTCGGCAAAAGAGACCGATAGAATAAGTACTGGGCTTACAAAAGAATAAATCCCAGGTCGAGTTGCGCGATTAAAGGTGGTGCTCCAGCATGGCCGCAGTCAAATGACTGAAACAAGTAAAAGAGTAAAAGAGTAAAAGAGTAAAAGAGTGAAAGAGGTTATTTTTAATACTTTTCTCGCTGGATTGCGTGTTCGTTTCCCTTTTTTGCCGTCTGAGATTTTACTTTCGATCTTCTACA
>NW_021825933.1:12500-14059 GCF_006345805.1 Octopus sinensis | reverse complement strand
AACATCATACTGCATCAAATAGTTTTGTATTGTTAATGTGTTACTAATGTGTTTATTCAGCGCGTTCCATAGTTTATATTATACATATAAATACAAATTTGTTTCATTTATCAGCTTGATTACTGGTAAATTACTCAAAGTAGATACTAATTGTGACAAATTTTGTAATTGCAGCTCCTAAAATATAATTTATAATCTCAAGTTCTTCATTTAGTTCTTCAGACTTTCGGAATTTTTATGTAGTTGCATTCTTTGCTGCTGTACGTAAATGCCTGCCCAACTACCTACGTATGTACGATCGTACGTTTATAACTTACCTAATTATCTAGCCAGACAGTTATCTATCTAACTATCTAACTGCCGCCTATGTTCATACAGAAGTACCGACCAGCCTACAAGCATTCATACATATTTATATATGAATGTATAGATATATATATATATAGATAGATAGATAGATAAACAGTTATTTGTGCGTGTGTGTGTGCGTGCTGTGTACGTGTTTGTGTGTAAATATAGTTATATATCATTTTTATGCCCATATATACATATATATATATACATATATATTTATGTATATATATATATATATATATATATATATATTATATATATATATATATATACATATATACATATATGTATATATGTGTGCATATATGTATTTAGGTATGTATGTATATGTAGGCATTTTTATATATATATTTATATATATATGTGCATGTATATATAAATAAGGTATGTATGTTTTTATGCACGTATATATATATATGTATATACATGCACACATATATTTATACATACATGCATACGTACGTATACACACATACACATATATATATACACACATATGTATATATGTATGTATATATATATATATATATATATATATATATATATATATATATATATATATATATATATATATATATTATATGAGTGTATGTGTATATATATATGTATATAAAACTACAAAAAGCCGTGAGCTCTCTTCGCTTAAAAGGGTCTGGTCGCGTTGATAAACAATAAAAATATCCAATAAACAATTTGTTTTAAAGTAGTTATGTTGTGTTATATAATTCGCCGTTTTGTGTAGCATTGCAAACTGCTGGTTATATTAATTTTATTGATGTACATTAGCAAATCGCTAAACCATCCTATAATTTGGATGACGAAAACATAAATACTAATGGTGAAGTGCTTCTGGAGAGAGCTGAACAATCAAGATACCTTGACTGATGAGGCAAGGGAAATTGCCGAATCTGACGTCAGTATTAAAAATTATTGATCGGCACTTTTCGCTATATTGTGGTCCCTGTCAGTGTATATGTTTTCATTCATTTGCGTTAACTACATCATTACAGCGTTTTACCCCTTATTTGTAGCAATGTAGTTATTTGTATATATACATATGTGAGGGGGGTGCATGTGTGAGTTTATATGTGTATACATACATACATATGCATACATAGTCGCCATGATAGATCGTTAGCCACTACACACATTTTTTTCTCTCCTTGTTTTTTCTATGTCCCTTTCTGTAGAAGAGTGTAGGCTCG
>NW_021825933.1:0-7500 GCF_006345805.1 Octopus sinensis | reverse complement strand
CTCCTTTGCTAAACTCTATAACAAACCTATATAGCAATCCCCCTAACCTAAACATTCACACACAAAAAACACACACGTAAACCACAGACCCACGACTTATACACATACCTATACTAACTTATAAACCTCAATATACACAAAAAACCCCACTCCCTCCCCACACAGACAAATTAACACATACATCCCAAAACCTAAATAACAAACCCATATACACATTCACACACAAACACACAGACACGCAAAACACACACACACAACAGATACATATACTCCCTCACATATACGCATATACATACTCACTAAACTCGATATATACCAATATTTACACACCCACCACTCATACAGATAATAAATTATACAACTAAAAACTCACATACAATCTATATATACATAAACACTCCAATAAAAAACAACATTAAATACATCGTAATTAACCAGAATATCAAAAATAACAATATGACATAAGGAGAAATAAAATACATACTTACAAGTCAGTTTCAAATTATGAAGTGAAATTAAATTCTTAGCCGTTAAAAAAAACCAAACCAAAATTACGTTACCATAGAAATATAACTTATGTAAAAAAAGAATACGCGGCATGGAAAGTAAACGTCATTTAAAATTATGAATGGAGAAATAGAATAAATGGAACTAAAAACTATATCCACGTGGCAAACCAACACTACTTAAAAAAAATTTATTATGAATGGATTCTTAATAAAACTACCATAATAAATTATTATATACAATTATGAGCTTCAGCTCATCTTAGCAGCTCAACAACACTTGCAGTAACCCAAATCTATTCTCAATGCCTGCCTTACTACTACACTATTCCATTCCCAATTCCAAGCAACGCTAGCCCCCCACCGGTTACAATTCCCAACTCCACCCATTCATTCACAATTTCAACGACGTTCAACTCCACAGCACTACATATAAGCCTCAACATATACACCGGAGATTCGCTTTCAATCCGTGCGGATGGGTGAGAGTATACATTGAGTGTAGTGATGGGGCTCCCATTACTATACACATTTGTACCTGTGTGGTAGTCTCCATGTGTATATACACGCACGGGTATAAATGCAGGGGGTACACGCGCACGGCATGTACGTGTACCCCCTCACATGTACATATGCATGCTAGTTGGGCTCGATATGTGCAACAATGTAATCGCGCCCGCATACATGCATATGGGCGAGTTGCATAATCAAAATACGCACACGTGTATTAGAAAATCTTAAGATAGAGGGTGGTTTATATAGAGACGATCTTCTACTAGTTACAAAGAATTGTACTAATAGGAATCTAGAAGTATATAAGAAAAAACTATATAGTTTCTTTAAAAGATATGGTTTAAGTATTACTATATATAAGGAGAATTATAATGTTAATTATTTAGACGTTAATTTTAATCTTATTACAGGTAAAACACACCATATCATAAACTTAATGAGAACCTTAGATATATAAATGTTAATAGTAATCACCCATTTTCTATTAAAAAATCGTTGATTAATAATATAAGTAAACGTATTTCATTACTCTCTTATGATATAGAGATTTTTAATAACATGCTAATTATTATAATGAGGCCCTTAGAGGGCAGGTTATAATAGGAATATTAAATTTTATAATATTAGTGATAAAGATTTAATTGATAATTTTCGAGATACTTCTAATAATAATTATAATTTTGTTAGGTTTAGTGGTAAGAATAATAGATATTATAAAAAAATAATAAAAATGATAAAATATAAATAAGAATAATAATAATAATAATAAATATAATAATAATAATATATAATAAGAATAATAAAAATAAAAATAAATTTAATAATTATTTAATAATTATATTGATAAAATTAATAATATTAATAATTCCTTAAATGCTGTACATAGATATAATTTTGATAATAATTTTAATAAAATAAAGAATTATAAATATATTTATAATAATGATAATAATAATAAGGTTATTAAGAATAAAATATGGTTAATATGTTCCTTATGGAGATCAAGTAAAAACGAATATTATTAAAGAGATTTTAGATGTTATAGAACTATTTATTAGAGATAATCGTAATATAGAAACATTTTCTCTTTTAATAATTTTGGAGTTGGTTATTCTACCACTAATAATGTTGGTAACATTATTTCTTCATTTATAAATATAAACTGAATAATTTTTATAAAAAAAATTATTTGATAATAATATTAATAATGATAAGACTTATATTAATTGTACATGTAGAGATAAATCTAATTGTATATTAAATAATAATTGTGATATTAACGATGTAGTGTATAAATGTATAGTTACATTACATGATAATAACTTTAAGAATAATAATTACCCAAAAGCGGTTTATATAGGTTCTACTTCCTCAAAAATAAAACTAAGAATCGCACAACATATGAATTCTTTTAAAAATAAAAACTTAATCAACTCAACCGGACTTAGTAAGTACATTTGGAGTCTTTAAATGCTGTACATAGATATAATTTTGATAATAATTTTAATAAAATAAAGAATTATAAATATATTTATAATAATGATAATAATAATAAGGTTATTAAGAATAAAATATGGTTAATAGTTCCTTATGGAGATCAAGTAAAAACGAATATTATTAAAGAGATTTTAGATGTTATAGAACTATTTATTAGAGATAATCGTAAATATAGAAACATTTTCTCTTTTAATAATTTTATGCATATTATATATATACGTATACGTATGAATATATATATACGTATATATATTTTATATATATAAATAGTATATATATATATATATATACATATATATGTACTATATACATATGCATGCACACACACACACACACATATATAATATATACACAGACACAGACAGAGACGGAGAAAGCGGGAGAGGGATAGAGACAGACCGATGTGTATGTATATGTGTGTGTGTGTGTGTATGTATATACATAACGTATACACACTCATAAGATACATGCACACGCACATTCGGTCACACCTGTGTATGTCTGTGTGCGTGCGTGCGTGCGTGTGAGTATGTGTGTGCATGTGTGTGCGTATGTATATACATCGACAACCTCCCTCATATACATATATAACTCTACTTGTATACATGTATATATATATATAAATTTATATGCAGGCCTAGACGCACCCGTGCACGCACATACGCACATACACTCACACACACCCACACACAAATACGCACTCAAAGTTTTAGTTATATTGAATTAAATGTAAAACCACAAATTGAACCACAATTATCACAGTTGTAAACTTCTCACACAAAGCGAATAAAGTTAAGATATCTGTGACAAATTATTTATTTGATCATTTCAGCATTTATTTAACTTCCATTAACTATATGGCTTTAGCTATGCATGGCGTTTACATTAACGGCCCTTTTGATGTCAATTCACATCTCATCAAACTTAACTTTACATGTCATCCATCCGTAATTGATAAATTAATGGCATTATGATATAACTGACAGGCTATATTCTTCCACCACGATGGAACTTTGCTCTTGTGTGACATGTGCTCTCATTGTATGGCATATGCTGTCATGAATATTACATTTTAAATCTTTTTGTCTCTAGAAAACGCAGTCCTTGTGACTCTCTACAAGACCTCCGAAACTGTTTGGTGGAGTTTTGGGGGAAGAAGAAATATTCGACAGGATGAAAGGCAACTCGACCCCGGGACTTATTCTTTTGTAAGCCCAGTACTTATTCTATCGGTCTCTTTTGCCGAACCGCTAAGTAACGGGGACATAAACACACCAGCATCGGTTGTCAACCAATGCTAGGAGAACAAACACAGAGGCACACAAACACACTCATGCTAATATATATTATATATATACATATATATATATATATAATATATATATATATATATATATATATAATATATATATATATATATTTGTATATATATATATGTGTGTGTGTGTGTGTGTGGAGGCGCAATGGCCTAGTGGTTAGGCAGCGGACTCGCGGTCGCAGGATCGCGGTTTCGATTCCCAGACCGGGCGTTGTGTGTGTTTATTGAGCGAAAACACCTAACAACTCCACGAGGCTCCGGCAGGGTGGTGATCCCTGCTGTACTCTTTCACCACTCTTTCTTCTGTTGGCCTGCTCGCTTAGCCAGCGGGGTGGCGTCATTCGAAGGCTAAAACAATGCGAACGCATTGTGAACAGCGATGTTTAACGACATCTGATGGTCTGGTTGGTCACGTGATCACGTGATATATATATATATATATATATATATATTATATATATATACGACAGGTTTATTTTCAGTTTCCGTCTACCAAATCCACACACAAGGCTTTGGTCGGCCCGAGGCTATAGTAGAAGACACTAGCCCAAGGTGCCACGCAGTGGGACTGAACCCGAAACCATGTGGTTGGTAAACAAGCTACTTACCACACAGCCACTCCTGGAAATAATTATAAAGCATTTCATTTATTTTTCTTCAATTTAATCGTTTTTCTTGTTTTAAAAGAGTCGAAAAAACTGAAACCAGTACTAACCTTTACAAAATGTATTTCACGATAAAATTCTTTTAGCATTTTCTACCTTATCATATTTACCGTATACATATCAACACGTGTGTTACTTTTCAACCTTCTACATATATCTGTGTGTGTGTGTAAGTATGGCTGGCTGGCTGGTTGTATGTATCATATGGCAAAATGTAGCACGTACTCTATGTATGCATATATCATGATGTGACCACCACCACGTGAACGACCAGACCATCAGATGTTGTTACATATCGCTGGTCACAATGCGTTCGCATTGTTTTAGCCTTCGAATGACGCTACCCCGCTGGCTAAGCGAGCAGGCCAACAGAAGAAAGAGTGGGAGAAAGAGTGGTGAAAGAGTACACCAGGGATCACCACCCCCTGCCGGAGCCTCGTTGAGCTTTTTAGGTGTTTTCGCTCAATAAACACTCACAACGCCCGGTCTGGGAATCGAAACCGCGATCCTGCGACCGCGAGTCCGCTGTCCTAACCACTAGGCCATTGTGCCTCCACATATCATGATGTACACATAATGATATAGGGCGCAGAGTTCATGTAGGTGTATACCACATGACGTACGCAGACCAGGATTATAAAGATGATAAATTTGCTTTATATAAATGTTACAAGGTTTTACATTTTAAATCACGTTTTAAGAATCGAATTCCGGGAAAGCATTTCTAATCATCCAATAGAAGCCACCACTGGAATTAATCAGAGAAAACCGTATTCTTATTCACTCCATTTACGTCATTAGATGGAATTTGATAAAAAGGAATTATAATTACGATGATGAAGTTAAGATGGAGCGTAATTTACTGTTAACTACTCCATCTTCCATTAAAGTATCTGGTCTGAGAACAATAAGCAGCCTAATCAACTATCAGTGGATTGAATAATGAATTTATTTATGGTTGCCTATAGATCGTACCCAGATATGTATTAAGCTTATTCATCCGTTTCTTCTCTCTGAGAAATCAGACGTGAATAGATTATATATATATATATACATATATATACATATATATATATATATATATATATATATATATATATATATATATATATATATATATATATATATATATACATGTGTGTGTGTGAATATATATAATGTATATATATATGTATGTGTATATGTATATATATTATATAATATTATATATATATATATATATGTGTGTGTGTGTGTGTGTGTTGGTGGTCATTATTCTGTTTTTTTTTAAAGATTTCTTATATTGAGTAAGATCGTAATTCCAACCCAAAATTAATGCTCTTTCATATATATATATATATATATATGAAAGAGCATTAATTTTGGGTGGAATTACGATCTTACTCAATATAAGAAATCTTTAAAAAAAAATACAGAATAATGACACACACCACACACACATACACACACACACACCACACACACACACACACACACACACACACACACACACACCACACATATATATATATATATATACATATATATATATATGTCCTTATTATTCTGTATTTTTTTGAAAGATTTCTTATATTGAGTAAGATCGTAATTCCAGCCAAGAATTAATGCTCTTTCACTACTATTTCCACAATGTTATGTAAGTATCTATGTATCTTCACTAATACGCGTATGTGGATCTGCATTGTTTAATCTCTGCATATGTACATATAAATATGTGTGTATGTTGAAGAGCGTGTATATACACATCTAATTTCTAAACTGTAATGCCATATATAATTTCACAATTCCACTAATGCATCATGATTGCAATTACTAAACAGTTTTATAATTTCTGGAGGGACGTAGTTTAGAGTTTAGGGTGTTACACTCTTGATGGTATGATTGTGGTTTCGATTCCTTGACCGGGTGAAGCCTTGGGGTTTACATTTCACGTCGCTCCAGTCCGCTCAACTGGCAAAAGTGAATATTTCTGCAAAAGACTGGCGTCCCTTCCGGATAAGAATTACATAGGCCTTCGGAATCTTCTGCAGCTTTTTTGGATGGTCCCCTTGTTTTATTTCGTGAATAATGCCATAATCCTTACCTTCAGTATTTCTTTGGTATTACAGGAAGTTGTGTTAGTCTCTTGCTCAACTGTGCCACACACAATAATCAAGGGGTTTGCAGATTGGGGAGCTAGATGGATAGATGTTAGGAGTAATGTAGTCACAGAAATTGTCCGACGGCCATGGCTGGGTTCCCCTGCTTGTGTAGCATGGTGCAGGGTCCTGTTGCCAGAGCTAGAGACCTCCATCCGTCACCCACTTGACCCAGGGCAGCTCTACCTTCTCCAGGCACTTGATGTAGGCCTCCGTGTTGAGTCTGAGGCCGTGTGGAAAACTGAATGGAGGCATAACGTCGCCATCACTAGTAATCACACCAAACGCCGTGGTGTTGATTCTCTTACTCTTTTACTCTTTTACTTGTTTCAGTCATTTGACTGCGGCCATGCTGGAGCACCGCCTTTAATCGAGCAAATAGACCCCGGGACTTATTCTTTTGTAAGCACAGTACTTATTCTATCGGTCTCTTTTGCCGAACCGCTAAGTAACGGTGACATAAACACACCAGCATCGGTTGTCAAGCAATGCTAGGGGAACAAACACAGACACACAAACATACACACACATATATATACATATATACGACGGGCTTCTTTCAGTTTCCGTCTACCAAATCCACTCACAAGGCTTTGGTCGGCCCGAGGCTATAGTAGAAGACACTTGCCCAAGGTGCCACGCAGTGGGACTGAACCCGGAAGCATGTGGTTGGTAAACAAGCTACTTACCACACAGCCACTCCTAGTGGGACTGAACCCGGAACCATGTGGTTGGCAAACAAGCTACTTACCACACAGCCACTCCTGCGCCTTTCACACTCGATATCACACTCGATACAGTGACCTGATTTACTTAGAAAGATCGTTGCCAAATCATGGCCTAGATCTGAACAACAAATGCGG
>NW_021825932.1:0-13996 GCF_006345805.1 Octopus sinensis | reverse complement strand
ATCATTCTTAAATAATTTTCATTTCCTTTTTCATCATTCCAAGTGCTCCTACAATCACTGGTATTATAATCGTCTTGAGATTTCACATCTTTTCGATTTCGATTGGCAAATCTTTAATTTTCTGATCTTATCAATTCTTTTTTCCGAGATAATATAGTCACGGGTCTTCTCATGTCAATCAATAAACAGGCTTTATTGTTTTGGTCTTTCTCAACAATATCTGGTTTTATTTTGCTTTGATGGTCTGATCTGTACATACTGGAAAGTCCCAAGAATAGTTACATTTTGCTCCCTCAGTTACAGCCTCAAGGTGGTGCTTGTAGCATTTGTCTGCAGTTTTGATTTTATAATGCCAACACATTATCCAGTGTAGATATTGGCCAACTCTATCATGTCTTGCTTTGTAATCTACAGGTGCTAAAACCTTACACTCAGAGATTAGGGGGTCCGCTGATTCAATCCCATCATTGCAATATCGGCACTTTGGGTCTACACCGTTTTTCATCACATCAGGTGAAAATTGTGAAATAAACTAACAAAAACTTTCTTCTTGTTATCTTTGTAACATACCTCTTGTTTCAACTTTTATGTTACGACCACTCTCGGGTTTACCATTGTCTTCTGCAATCGTCTTTTGATTTGTTCTTTGTGTTATTGTAGTAGTACTAGCTGTTGATTTTGTTTTTGTTGCTGTTGTCCATGTTTGTTTTGGTTTTATTGTAGTTGATGACACTATTGCTGCTGTTAGTGTTTTTGTTTTTGTTATTCTTGTCAATGTCGTCGATAATTTTGGTGTTTCCGAAAGAGACTTGTTTCTTGGAGTTCCAGAAACTTTTGTCTCAACTGCTGAAAATATGTATTTGTAACCTCCGTGTTTTATGTCTGTTTTGAGAGAAAATGGTTACATTTAGAATTTACTGTATCAAGGCATTGTATCAACTTTCTAAAAAGTTTCCATTGTGAAAATTAAAGAGAAAATTATTATTATTATTGTGAGAGGGCAGTTCATGCCATCAAAGTGACACTGGGGTTAAATATACGAAGCCCAGTATACCCATCATGACTACCCGTCTGATAAGAGTACACCAGGCACATGCATCACAACCATATGTGTGCAACATGGTGATCTCATATCAAGATAAACAGCACATGACCTTGTAGGTGGGACCCAGTTAGAATTTTCTTCTGGTCGAGTAACTCATCCCACTCAAAAGGTTCCTGAATAAAGGTTGTTTAAGGATGTTGAACGAAACACTCTGTTTCCAGAGGTGAATTATTCAAACCCCAAAGAATCCCTCTCAACACATGGCTATGATGCTCCCCCACTACTTCTGCTCGTGATCAGAGATGCACATATCGTCAACCACAAAGGGACATGCTCAACTGGTTAAGGTCAAACAACTGACAAGCAAATCTGTGGAATAGAGCAGAATATTTGCTGAAGCCCATCTTTTATACCAAGACAAAACAATGTACATGATATTATTATTATTATTATTATTCAGTAGTTTTATTTTTTATAGCGTGCTTTCACTTCACTACCGAGCGCAGCTCTGTGTGCTTTGGGTATGTGCTGTGATTTGTGATGCTCTGATGGCTATTGTATGGAAAGTGTTCTGCGTAGGATGTGTGCCTAGTAGTGCAATTTTCTGTATGTTTTTGTTATGTGTCTTTTTCTGGTGTTTTTGTTATGTATTTGTCTGAATATTTTTTTATCATGCCTAATGCACCTACTATGATAGGAATTGCTTCTGTTTTCAGATTCCACATTCTAGTTACCTCTATTTCCAGGTCTTTGTATTTTGAGAGTTTCTCCATTTCTTTTAGAGACACGTTGTCATCAGCCGGTATTGATACATCAATTAGAAAGCATTTTTTTCCTTCATGGTCTCTGACAACTATATCTGGTCTGTTGGCCTTAATTTCTCTATCTGTGTGTATCGGCATATCCCAGAGTATGGTTGCTTTCTCGTTTTCTGTGACCTTTTCTGGTGTGTGCCTATACCGTCTTTTTTCTGTTGTTATTCCATAATGTTGACATAGCTTCCAATGTATGTAGGTTCCAACTTTGTCATGTCTGTGAATATATTCCTTGTTAGCCAGGACTGGGCAGCTAGAGATAATATGATTTATTGTTTCTTGTCCATCTCCACATATTCTGCAGTTACTTGTAATATTTCTTTTCATTACATGTTTTTGGTAATTTCTGGTGGGGAGGCTTCGGTCTTGTGCTGCAATTAAAAATCCCTCTGTCTCTGCTTTGAGTCCTGAGCTTCTCAACCATTGCTGGGATTTTTCTTTGTCTATTTCTTTTGCGTTTAGTTTAGTCCAGTATTTACCATGAAGGGGCTTTTCTTGCCATCGTTTTATCATGGTTCGTTGCTGTTCTATTTTTAGTTTGGATTTCATTTGTTTTATAGCTTTTGTTGTTTCTTCATCTCTTCTTCTTCTTCATGTTTTTATTAGGTGGTATGATTTCTTGTTTGTATTTGTCAGCTTCCTTAAATACTGAGAACAGTTTTTTTGTTTGCTCGTGTTTTGCCGCTATCTGGATCAGTTTTCCTTCCTTCTGAGTAGATATTTTTGCAGTCCTATGGTGGTTATTTTATAGTAGTTTTCCAGCTGTATAAGGCCTCTACCACCTTCTATACGTTGTATATATAGTCTTTCTATGTCAGATTTTGGGTGATGCATCCTAGATCCTGTCATTATTTTTCTTGTTTTCCTATCTATTTTGGTCAGTTCATTTCGTGTCCAGTTAAGGATATTGTAGCTGTAACTTATAACTGGGACAGCTAAAGTTGATACCTATTATCTTGTTTTTAGCATTGAGCTCTGTGTTTAGTATTGATCTAACTCGTCTATAATATTCTTTTTTTATTTCTCTTTCATTTGTGTGTGTTGTGTCTTATCTAGTTCATGGATTCCTAAGTATTTGTAAGTTTGGCTTTGGTCTAATTCTTTTATTTCATTGGTTTTATCTAGTGTGATGTTGTTACTCTTACTAGTCTTCCTCTTTTCAGGGTTACTTTGGCGCATTTTTCTAATCCAATTTCATATCTATTTCTTTGGTAAATCCATGAACTGTCTTTAATAGTGTTTCCAGCTGTTTGTCATTTGCAGCGTATAGTTTTAGGTCATCCATATATAAAAGGTGGCTGATCGTTTTGCCGTAACATTTATATCCGCATCCAGTTCTATTTAGCATATCAGATAGAGTGACAGTGCCAAGCAGAAAAGGAGTGGAGAGAGCGTGTCTCCTTGGAATATTCCTCTTCTAATGGGGATGTCTTTGGTTTTCATGAGTCCCTCTTTTGTTTGGAGGTGTAGGACTGTTTGCCATTTATTCATAGAGTGCTCTATGAATTTTATGATTGTTGGTGCTACTTTGTTATGGCTAGTGTTTCGAGGATCCATGTGTGGGGGATGCTATCAAACGCCTTTTTGTAGTCAATCCAGGCCATACTGAGGCCTTTCTTCTTTCTGTGGCTGTCTTCAGTTATGGCTTTATTAATCATTAGTTGATCTTTACAGCCATATGAGTCTTTGCGGCATCCTTTCTTCTCTTCTGGGAACAGTTTGTTTTCGTCCAGGTGCTTGTTCAGCCTTTGTGATATCACTGCAGTAAATGCCTTGAACATAGTAGGGAGGCAGGTTATTGGTCTGTAGTTTTCTGGTTTTTCTGTTGCATTTGATTTGGGAATTAAGATGGTTTTCCCCTTCGTGAGCCATTCAGGCATTGTCTCTGGCTCTGCTAGTACGTTGTTAAAGTTTTCAGCCAGCTTTTTGTGCATTCCTGTTAGATATTTCAACCAGAAGTTGGGGATCTTGTCATGCCCAGGTGCCTTCCAGTTGCTTAGTCTTTGCAGTGCCTGGGTGACCTCTTCAGTTGTTATGGGGGTCCAAAGTTGTTCAGATGCCGAGTTTGTTATTTGATACTCCTTTTTTGGTGGTTCGTTCGCCGACCATATTTCTCTCCAGAATTCTTCCAATTCTTCTGCCGTTGGTGCTGCAGTGACTTCTATTTTATTTTTGCCCAGTTCTTGGTAGACTTTTGGGGTTGGAGTTGAACTTTTTGTTTTCTTCAAAGAAGCGTTGGCGTTTTGTACCGGCGGATCCTTTGTGCTTTGGCAAGGATATCTTGCTTCAGCTTTTCTTTTATTTCAGGCAAATCTTTCTCTGTGATGTTATATTTGCTTTCTCTGTGATGTTATATGTTATTATTATTATTATTATTATTATTATTATATATTATTTATTATTATTATCATTATCATTATCATTATCATTATCATTATTATTATTATTATTGTTGTTATTATTATTTTATGTTTGACTTTTGCTTTACATTTGTACGAGTTGGCTCCAAGTCTCACTCAGAGACCTCAAGAGACAACAGGTTGGAAGTTCACGTTGTTGTTATGCCCAGTGTGCCATATATTTGGTTTTGTACATAGTGTTATTCTAGAGAATGTTTAAGAAACCATAAGAAAATTATGTTTGTTTTAAAACTTGAGATTACATAGAAAGTATTTTGCGTAGGATATGGGCAGTTCCCATGAGCACCATCTTTTGAATTTCTGCCATTTTGGGGTTTCCTGGTATCTGAGTTAGGTAGCAGTCAGCCCCTTTTGCTATCATTCTCAGGTCACCTATGACAACAGGTATTGTTTTAGTCTTCAGGTTCCACATTTTGCTGATTTCTATTTCCAGATCTTTATATTTGCTCAGTTTTTGGTAGGTCTTGACAGATACGTTTATATTGATTGGGACAGTCATATCAATGAGGAGGCATGTTCTTTGTCTGAAGTCTTTCAATATGATGTCTGGCCTATTCGCGTCTATCTTTCTGTCAGTTTGAATGGTGAAGTTCCAGAGGAGTGAGATGTGGTCATTTTCAAGCACTGGAGGTGGATTGTGTTCCCACCAGTTTTTTTCATGGGGCAAGTCCAGGCTTTTGCAAATTACCCAGTGAATATAGAGTGCTGCTCTATCATGCCTGTTGAGATACTCTGTGGACGCAAGAAGACTGCACATGGAGACAACATGATCAATGGTTTCATTTTGTTTTTGACGTACACGACATGTTGGGCAGCTGTCGTTCTTTAATATGTTGGCCTGGTAGTTTCTTCAAGGTAGGCATTGATCTTGGGCTGCTATGATAGACCCAGCTGTTTCTGATTTTAAACCAGAAGTCATTAGCCATTGATGGGTAGGGCTTTGTCAACCTCGGCAATATTTGCTCTTTTTGGGTATTTGCCATTGACAGGTTTTTCTTGCCATTTATCAGTCAGAATATCTAAGGCAGCAGTTTTAGCACGGGTTTTCATGCGCTTAGCTTTTTCTGCGCTTTTTTCTCGTATGTCAAATTCCGGAATTTGTTGTATTCGGAATTCACTTAGATATTCCTTTGCCTGTTTTGTTACTGAGTATGATGCTTTCTTGTTTTCATGTTTTGAGACAAGCTTTAACATCCAGTCCTCAGAGTTTTTCAGGAAGGGGTCTAGGCTAATTGTGGCAATTTTCATTGCTAATGCCAGTTGTAAAAGTCCACGGCCTCCCTCTTTTCTTGGCAGATAGAGTCGTTCTGTATCTGCTTTAGGGTGGTGCATTCTATGGATTGTCAACAGTTTTCGTATTTTTCTGTCAAGATTACATATTTCACTAATTGACCAGTTAACGATATTGAAACTGTAAGTCACGACTGGTATGGCTAAAGCATTGATCGCTTTGATCCTGTTTCTCGCATTCAGCTCTGTCTTGAGTATTGCTCTTACTCTGCGATAACATCCTCTCCTGATCCTTTCCCTCATCACTGAATGTTTGATTCCATCCCCTTCAAATACCCCTAGGTACTTGTAGCTCTCCGCTGGTTCTAACTCTTTTATGACATTCTGCTGGTTGAGGTAAACGTTAGATGTTTCTATCATTTTTCCTTTGATAAAGGTAGCTTTTGCACATTTATCGAGGCCAAATTGCCTCCTGATGTCATCACTGAATTGCTTAACAATCGCTAGTAAGCCCTGTAGTTGTTGGTCATTTTTTACAAAGAGATTTAAATCATTCATGTAAATGAGATGATTTATATTTTTATCAAATATTTTATATTATCATAAGAGATCCATACTGCGCGACATTGAGCAATTTTGAGAGAGGTATTAAGGCTAAACAAAAGAGGAGTGGTGATAGTGATATTATCATTATTATTGAGTGAGAGAGCAGTTCATGCCATCAAAGTGACACTGGGGTAAAATATACGAAGCCCAATATACCCATCATGACTACCCGTCTGATAAAGGTACACCAGGCACATGCATCACAACCATATGTGCGCGACATGGTGATCTCATATTAAGATAAACAGCACATGACCTTGCAGGTGGGGCCCAGTTAGAATTTTCTTCAGGTTGAGTAGCCCATCCCGCTCAAAAGGTCCCCGAATAAGGGTTGTTTAAGGATGTTGAAAGAACCACCCACGTTCCCAGAGGTGAATTATTCAAACCCCAAAGAATCCCTCTCAACACATGGCTATGATGCTCCCCCACTACTTCTGCTCGTGATCAGAGATGCACATATCGTCAGCCACTAAGGGACATGGTCAACTGGTTAAGGTCAAACAACTGACAAGCAAATCTGTGGTATTGAGCAGAATATTTGCTGTAGCCCATCTTTTACACCAAGACAAAACAATGTACATGATAACACTTCCAATCAGTTAAGATCAGAAGCCATGAGAGCCACTGCCTGGTACTGCATCAGGGCATCCTGGTACTGCATCAGGGCATATTTTTATCATTATTATTATTATTATTATTATTATTATTATTACTACTACTACTACTATTATTATTATTATTATTATTAGTATTATTATTATTATTATTATTATTATTATTTTATTTATTATAATAATAATAATAATAATAATAATAATAATAATAATATAATAATATATATGAACCTGTGATCTTATTTTGCTGGGAATGATGGAAAGTGTCAACTGTCCACAACCAGCAGACTAAGGTGACCCTTGTTTATTAATCATACTTCAAGAATCCTGCAAAGAACTCTTGCAATTCCAACCAATGTTAATTTTTGTAGGTGTTCCCTCTTTACATTCGTTCCAGTCTTTTTGAACCACATTGGTAGTTGAGTACTGATACTTCCAAGTGCACCAATCCCTATTAGTACCTTTCTCATTGCCCACAACCTGCATATCTCCCATTTCGGTTCATCACAGTTGTTCACTTTTTCTTCTTTCTCTTCAATGCTGTTGTCATTATATCAATTATCAGGCATTTTTTTTCTATTCACTCCAACAATGTCAGACTTTCGATGTTTAATCTAATGGCCACACTGAATCACTGCATCCCACAGGATTTTGCAATCTTCATTCTCAGTAATTCGTTCTAGGATTTGGTCATACCACATTTTTGCTCTTTGCAAGCCATAATCTCCACAGAGCTCCCAATGAATCATTCTTGCCACCTTGTTATGTTGTAGTTTGTATTCATGTTGTACCAGTTTCATGTTGTACAATGTGCCCGAGTCTTTCAACCTTTTCACCACACATTCTGCCTTTGTCGTTCTCAGTTGTGTCGTTCATTCTGCAATTCACATTAGTTTGTCCTAAATGATTCTTCTTCTTCTTCTTCTTCTTCTTCTTCTTCTTCTTCTTCTTCTTCTTCTTCTTCTTCTTCTTCTTCTTCTTCTTCTTCTCTAAAAACGAACTAGCACTAAAAACAAAAACAAACGGTGACTGTATTTTTGTTGAAAGAAAGGACAAAAAAGGCAGCAGGGCCAATCTTTTCGAAAAAGATCTCTTAGAACATCTTGGGAAAAACTGCGACTCCGTTTTCGACAACATTGTTCGAAATAAAAGTCGGTTTAAAGCCGCAGAGTCTCAAATACAAAAACTTTAGGTTCCGTCTGGAATCTAAAGGAGTATATACAGAGAGGAAGGGATTGTGGAATAGTAGACGTTCGATTTCGCATCGAAGAAGTCAAATACCACTCTCTAATTCCTTCAAAAGCGAGGAGCTGTTGTTAGTTCTTTACTACTGAGATCAGAGACTGGCCAAAATCATCATTCAACAGATGCTGCAAGAAATAACCATTCCTTGCCTAACTGCTGCAGCGACGGTAGACATCGGGGAAAACTCGAAAATCTTCGAAGCCTATCAAATCAAAAAGGAGAACTGGTGCAGGTTGACCTGGCAGTAGAAAGAAACAGAGTAGAGACAGAGCGAGTCAAGCAGTTAGATGAGGCTTTTAGAAAAGGCATCGCGACCGACGTGCTCGCAATGAGATTGGCACTCGACCAATTCTTCAATGCGAAACACAAAGGTTACGTTGTCAGAACTCAGGCATGAGCTCTTAGACACGAAGGGACGAAAGCCGTTCAATGGGATCGAGTGGCAGAGACACTGCGTGGAAATAAATCCACGATCTGATCCTTGTCGGGCCACGAAGGGCAAATGATAACTGATCCGAGACAGATGTGTGCGGCTTTTCAGCAGCGCTTCGCTCGACTGCTTGGTAGCAGCGGTCAACCGGGTCGCAAGATGGATTTCACGTCCAACCGCGACGGGCTGCCGCGATTCTCTGCGATGGCGGCGGAGCGCTGCGAAAGGCCGATAATAACCTTTGAAATACTGGAAGCAATGACTAACTGCACGAGGGGTAAATCGCCTGATTTGGATGGTCTGCTCTAAGAGTTCTACGCTTACATGCCAGACTTTTTCAGCGACCTCTTAGCAAATGTTTACAGCAACTGGTAACAGAATGGGAGAATTTCCAGTTTTGTGGCCGAGGAGCTGTGGCGTTGCTAAGAAAATACCCGAAGAAGGGGGATTGTATTGACAACCATAATTCTACTGAATGCAGAGTTCAAAATTTTGGCCAAGGTATCACCTACGATGTTGGTGCTTGTCATCGGGGATTTGGTAGGGGAGGCACAGACATATGCCATCCCGAAAAGACTCATCCATTATAACCTCCACCTCATGTGATACATCATTGAGAAAGCGGTTAAAGAACTTGGCATGGGTAGAGCCTCTGATCAATTTAGATCAGTCTAAAGCTTTTGATAGGATCGACCATCTATACCTGGTAGCAGTCCTCAAGGTAGCTGGTTTCGGGTCTGTATTCAGTGGCTGATGGCCATGGCGAAAGAGGTTGTAAGGTGGTGAACGAGATTGAAGGGGCTGAAGACAAACACTTTTCTCTTTGGCCAATCCCTGATCAACTTCTTCGAGTTTCACTTGAAAAGGAAAATAAAGGTAGAGAGGGAAGGGTTATCTTCTCGCCAATTTGCTGAAAGGTGGATGAAAATGGCAAGAATGGTGCAAATGAACGGGCCTGCCCTGAGCATATGCCTGTAGTTGGAGAAAAGGAAAGGAAAAAGGCACCTGCCCCAAAGGTCAGAGAACCCAGGTTTTTTTTATGGGGTTTTTCAATGAGGGGCCCTCGAACATCTCCTCCCTACTGAGGATCACACATCGAGGATTTTTTAAAATTTTGTTGGTTTTGTTGGTTTACACGCAAAATCTTCAAAACAACACACACTCACACACGTAAACATTCTTTGTTTTGTCCGTACTGTCCATAATGTTTTCTTAATGTAAACCCTTTGTGGTTAATAAAGAAATTATATACATACATACATACATACATACATACATACATACATACATACATACATACATACATACATACATACATATAACATACATACATACATACATACAATATATAATATTATATATATATATATATATATATATAATATATATATATATATATATAATCTTTTGCTTGTTTCAGTCATTAGACTGCAGCCATACTATCTAAAAGTGTTAGTCGAACAAATGGACTCACGAGGCTTTTGTCGTCAAAGGCTATAGTAAAAACACTTGCGAGGAAGGTGCTACGAGTGGCATTGAACCCAGAATCTTGTTTGTGAAGGAAGCTTCTTAACTACATAGGCATCATATAAATGTGAGGTGCTGCTTTCTTTTATTCTTCTATGCATTTCAGTCGAAAAGCTGTGGCCATACTGGAGCACCGCCAGAATCATTACCTTTTCGATCATTCTTACCTGGTTGGCTTTTGCTGAATGACATTGATACTGCTGTCCTCATCTGAGTCTCTAACCGTGATATAGGCTAATCTGGGATCTTCTTGAACGCATCTGCCTTCACTCCACCTAGATCCTTCGAAACTTTCAGCAAGATATTAAAAAGCTCTGGGCCCTTGAAATTCAAGTTTGTAGTCCTTATTCGAAATGGGCAGGTTGGGACCTTTGGTAGTGCGTAGTAACGTCTTTTCGGTGGTTATTAATCCCATATTTCTAGCTCATATTTTAAGATTAATAAAATGAATAGCAAACAAAAGAATTTTAGTGAAATAAGACAAGGGAGAATGCGAACAGTGGAAGAGTAATTTAAATTTTGATTCAGATTAGATCCAGGAGATACTTTGAAATCGATTTCGAGGTAACTTGAAACAGGAATCTTTCCACAGTTTATCTATGCTACACATGAGTACAAATATGCATATATTCATAGACATCAACCGATTCAGACAACCACAAACACCTAAAATTCAGTCTTGATTGAAAGAGAAAGGGTCTTTCCTTATTTCTTGCTTACCGGCCACATTGAATTTTCCAAATAACTATATTGGTCTTGGGTTCAATCGCACTGCGTGACATCTTGGGTGACTGTCTTTTATAGCCTCGAGCCGATCAAAGCTTTGCAAATGGATTTGGTAGACACAAACTGAAAGAGGCCCAGTTTACACCACATACGTACATACGCGCGCGCACACACACACACACATACTGCAATGTAGGTATTCTAACACCCTAGTCATTATTTAGTGACAATTATAATTTTCCTCATATATATAATATATATATATATATATATATATATATTAGAGGCGACTCCAGGTAATCAGCGTCATTCGGGTTCACAGATTTCTCATAAGACACATGCCTGCTCGAAGAATTTCAAGTTTTTCCACTTTGTTTTCTAGCCCCAAATGGCTTTTATATTTTTCTATAACTAGCAGTATGTCTTTCTCCATTTCTAAGTTAAGGGTAAAAATAAAGCAATCCCGCAAAACACAAATAATCTTCACTCACAAACGCATAGAATAACAGCAACCAAACAACGACAGCGGAGAACTACACAACAAACACCAGCGACGAGGTAGTCTTTTACGCCTATCAGGCTCGTTTGTTTTAGCCCGAGTTGCTGGATAAGTTTTCGTTCCTTTAAGAATATTGTAAAACGGAAACTTTTCATAGATTGGAATTTAAATCCTAATCTCTATAGAAATATATTGTTTCAAGAAAACATAGTATTTGAATGACTCTTAATTTTTACGATTATAGATAACATTTGGCAGAAATTGAAGCAGCTTGCAAATGCACGTGAACTTTACTAAATTTACACTCAGGCTAAGCCCGAACAGCCTGAGTGACGCAGTCGCCACTGCCGAATTCTATTTGGTGAAATTATTGATTACTTCTTAATTAATTAATTTTACCCTTTGTTATTATTGATATATGTATATATATTAATAGTATGACAACAAAAGAATGAATGAGACCTCAATATTATGTAAATGGAGGAATTTAACTGTAATATTATATGTGACAATTATTCGGTTGCCATAATAAAACTCCGAGTTTCGGATGTCGGGACGGAAATCTGCTCCGGCATCTCGTCAGTTATTAAAACAAAAAAAATGCTATGAAAATGACCGTTAACAAAAGGAAATTACTATGTAAATGACCGTTATTAAGACATATAAAAGAGCTATTAGAATGGCCGTTAAATAAAGGGAAAAAACCCGAAGGGGAGAAAGTAAAAAGTGCTCATAGAATTTGCGTATGCGCGCATGTACATACATACACATGCGCGCACGCACAACCACGTTCATATGCCTATATGTATATGCTCACTCATACTCGCATGAAACACATACATGCACACCCGAGAGATAGAGACAGGCAGAAACAAGGAAAATGTCCCTTGTATCTGAATACTATGCAAATATTCTTTTAAAAAAAATTATTTAATTTTTCCAAAATTTAATTGTTTTCCATATTTAGAGTTGAAAAGACCCAATGACTGAACCGGTACTAAAATGTTTTTATGATAAAATCATTTTACCATTTTCTACCTTGACTTATTCTCTTTATATATAATATATATATATATATATATATATATATATATATATATATATATATATATATATATATATTTGTTGAAATGGAAAGATGAATTTTCTTGTTACAGATTATTCAAAAGGTTAACCGATACCTGGGTAGCAAAAATCACAGCAGAGAAAAAACACGGTTGGAGATAAGACCATATGGTGTTGCAACCGTGCGTTGGTGCGGATAATTGAAGTTTAATATAATTAGTGAATGGAAGAAATGAGTTGAACGAAGATTGTACAATTCCTTTTATTACATTCTACACATGTTTCAAAGGCCACAATTTTCCAAATTCTGATTAAATGATACCATATTGCAGCTTTCTCTTCAGGAAAAACCAGGAATTACGTTGTCAGAACAAAACAAAACAGAGGCGCAGCAAAGCAATTCGAACGAGGACGCTCCTTAAGAGCCCATGGGTAAACTGTTTATCAATGTACGTTGAAATCGGGGGTTGGTGGGGGCCGACAAAAGGTCCGTTGGAATACTTACAGGTCAGGCCGCGGTCAAATCTAGTAGGAGAGGAATTAATGAGAGCAAGGGGTGTGGAGATGTTGTCTGTGTGACCAAAACTAATGTTCTGAATATTAAAGAATACAGGGTGTATTTTTTAGGGGCGAGACAAAACCTACCTAAAAGCATGTATGTGTATACTAGCCTATGTGTGCGCCCCCGTTGTTGGCGAGGGGCGCTAGATAATGAGCACTGCTTCTAAAAAACAAAAAACCGACCAATCGCCTAAGGGGGGTAATTCCCCTTGCAAGAGTTATTCAGAGATTTTTTAAAAAGTTTTTTTCAAAATTATTTCCAAAATTATTTTCATTTTAATAGGGTAACAAGGTGTTAATTGTCTTAGGTATCATTTATATGTAAGATAAGTATGACGCCGCCAATGGGACATCGAAAAGCGTCTGTAAAAGCCCGTTTACCAAACGGCCTCTGGCGAACAATATGTGGAAAAGCTCAGAGTTACAAAGATTACACCTCCTTCAGCCCCTATCAAACGGGAGGGCCACCGACAAAATCGACCATTCCAGCCTAAAAACTGAATTCGCGTTCTTCAAACGCCAGATAAGTTTGCTAAGTCCTGTAACTTGGTATTTATTAACGTCGCGAAAAGTTGCGAAATTTCTTCCATTCACTAATTATATATATACATATATATATATATATATATATATATATATATATATGTGTGTGTGTGTGTGGTGTGGTGTGTGTGTGGTGTGTGTGTGTATGTATACATACATATATATATATATGTAAACATATATACATGTATATGTATGTATGTATATGTATATGAAACAAATGATAGAGACGGAAAATGGAATATACGAGAAACGTTGTTGCTCACGACGATCGTTTTGACCCATCGTGCATGATCCCTCGAGGGTGGGATATTTGTACAATTGATTGTGGTGCATCACTCGCTGCAGACACGCCTCGTCAAGTGATATTATAAGGGGTTCTCGTTAATTAAAATCCGTTTCGCTCAATTTTTAATACAACATATCGTTAATGATCGTAGGTTTAAGTCGTTGGGCCGGAATATATTTACACACACACACACACACACACACGTGAATATGCACGCATATATCTGTGTGTGTGTGTGTGTGTGTGTGTCTTTGTGTTTCTCCCCACCGCTTGCCAGCCAATGTGTAAAAGTGTTTTCTCTTACTATGAGATCGTCTGTGACTGATTATGACTAATATTTGAGTGTTAGCGTACTTAACTCTCCATATAGGACAGCCTGTT
>NW_021825931.1:7500-10000 GCF_006345805.1 Octopus sinensis | reverse complement strand
TTGACCTTCATCGGACACTCCAATGAAGGATAAGCAGGCCAAGACTTCGAAGCTACAATCAACACCATTCTTGCAAAAGTGTATAATATATATATATATATATATATAATATATATATATATATATATATATAGATAGATAGATAGATAGAATAGATAGATACATACATACATACTACATACATACATACATACATATATACACACATACGAATCATATATATATAATATATATGTTCATATACATATATATATATACACATATACAATATATATACATATATATATATGCATACATATGTATGTATATATATATATATATACATTTCTGTGTGTCTGTACGCATTTGCATATATGTATGTATATAAATATATGTATCTATAGATATGTAATATCTATATATAGAGTAAATTAACAAACCGAGTTACTGAGCTCGCAAAACGGTTTCAATCCTCAAGGACCGAACCAGTTTCACTTCATTTTAGACAATTACTATTTTAAAGGTAAAGCATAAACGCCACCACTTCTATTTTCATTTCATTTCATTTCTCATTAACTGTCCTTTAAAATATAGGACAGTTTGCCGCCTAATAATAACAATAATAATAATAATAATAATAATAATAATAATAATAATAATAATAATAATAATAATAATAATAATAATGATGATGATGATGATGATGATGATAATAAAGAGAGAGAAGCGAATTTTGAATAAAGGGGACAATGAATAAATGTGTAACGGGGCTAATGAAAACTAGGTCAAATACATTATAAGAAATAGGTTGGTTGGTTGGGTGGGGTGAGGTTGGGCTGGGGTGGTATACAATGTTTCGAGCAGGAAATTCCGGATGTGGGATTTAAGGAAAAAGCGTGAGTGATGGTTATGATAGTGGTGATGGTGGTGATGGCGGTGGTAGGTGGGGCGGAGAGGGGAGGGGGCTTTTTGGTTTTGAGATAGGAAAGTATTGGAAAAGAATTGGTGCTGTTAAAATAAGAAGATATGACCGGCCGAGTAATGAAGTATATAAAATAAGAACGAGGGTGATGGTGATGGTGGTGATGATGATGATGACAGTGATGATGATGATAATGACGATGACGACGGTGACGACGGTGACGACGAAGGTGGTGGTGGTAGTGATGGTGGTGGTGGTGGTGGTGGTGGTGGTGGCGTTCGTGGTGATGACGACAATGACAACGATGTTTCCAAGGTGACCAAATGATATTGGAGATATTCATTTGGAGAGAGGAATAGCAATAGTGGTTGCTAGTGATGGTGGTGATTGTGATGGTGATGATGATGATGGTGCTGGTGGTGGTGGTAGTAGTAGTAGTTGACGATGGTGATTTTATTGGTGGTATGGGTTGTGACGGTGGTTGTGGTGGTGGTGGTGGTTGTTTTGTAGCGATGGAGATAGTAGCGATAAGATGGTGTTGAAGGACATGGTAGTGATGGTGGCAGCAGTGGTGGTGGGGGTAGTGTCGGAAGTGGCACTGTTAGTGTTGGTAAGGATGGTGGAGTGGTAGTAGTGTGGATGGTGGTAGTGATAGAGATGGTGGCAAAGGCGAAAGCGGTGGTGTTGGTAGTAGTGATGGTAGTGTTGGACGCGGTGGTGAATGTGGCGGCGGCGGTGGCAGTGGTGAATGTGGTGGTGGTGGTCATCGTCATGGTCGTAGACATGCAAGTGGATGTGGTGGTGTGGTGGTGGTGGTGGTGGTGGCAGCGAAGATGATGGCCGGTGGTATTGAAAGAGATTGTGTAGATGCTGGCGGTTGTGGAGGTTGTAGTGTCAGTGCACGCGGGAATAGTGGTGACATTAATTTAGGTGGTGGTGGTGGTGTGGTGGTGGTGGTGGTGGTGGTGGTGTGGTGGTGGCCTTGGGGATAAAATGAAGGAGGTAGTTCGTGAGGAGTGATAACGAAAATACAGATGATGTCGTTGTATGAGTTTCGATTAATCTCAGGTCAACCACGATTGAACAGATTTTGCCTGAAAACCGTTCCAACTGTGACCATTCTGTCTTTCATTCTGAAACATTGAATCTTTGACCAATATTTTCCCACTTTCTTTCTTTCACCTTTTTTCCAATTCTAGTAGATGTATGGAGGGGAAATGACTATTATATCTAGCAGGGTTGTTTTACTTATAATAAGGGCTGGCTTTGCTGGAGTGTCAGAGATGTGGTAAAATGTAAGTGAAGAATATAAATATGGCAATTTCTTAATCTGCGCGTGTGTATGTGTGTGTGTGTGTGTGTGTGTGTGTGTGTTTTGGTTTGGGTGGGAGACAGGGACAAGGGACGAGGGACGGAGGACAGGGAGTAGGGGAAGAAAATGTGAGAAAGAGAGAAAGCAGAAAGATTGATGGTGGTGGTGGTGGTGGTGGTGGTGGTGGTGAAATGTTGGATGGGAATCGAAGGAAAAGACAACCAGAGAGGTTCAATCAGTCATATTAAGATCAATGTGGAAATATTAATGGTGATGGCGACAACGAC
>NW_021825931.1:0-2500 GCF_006345805.1 Octopus sinensis | reverse complement strand
TAACTGATCGGAAGTGTTATCATGTACATTGTTTTGTCTTGGTATAAAAGATGGCTACAGCAAATATTCTGCTCAGTACCACAGATTTGCTTGTCAGTTGTTTGACCTTAACCAAGTTGAGCATTGTCCTTAGTGGCTGACGATATGTGCATCTCTGATCACGAGCAGAGGTAGTGGGGGAGCATCATAGCCATGTTGAGAGGGATTCTTTGGGGTTTGAATAATTCACCTCTGGAAACATGGGTGGTTTTTTCAACATCCTTAACCAACCCTTATTCAGGGACCTTTTGAGCGGGATGGGCTACTCAACCTGAAGAAAATTCTAACTGGGCCCCACCTGCAAGTTCATGTGCTGTTTATCTTGATATGAGAACACCATGTCGCGCACATATGGTTGTGATGCATGTGCCTGGTGTACCCTTATCAGACGTGTAGTCATGATGGGTATATTGGGCTTCGTATATTTTACCCCAGTGTCATTTTGATGGCATGCACTGCTCTCTCACTCAATAATAATAATAATAATAGGGAGTATAACTCCAAACTTACAGAGAAAAATTCAATTTAGAATTAAATCAAATTTCACAATATAAATATATAATATATACTCTTACTCTTTATTCGTTTACTTGTTTCAGTCATTTGACTGCGGCCATGCTGGAGCACCACCTTTAATCGAGCAACTCGACCCCGGGACTTATTCTTTCTAAGCCCAGTACTTATTCTATCGGTCTCTTTTTGCCGAACCGCTAAGTGACGGGGACATAAACACACCAGCATCGGTTGTCAAGCAATGCTAGGGAGACAAAAACACACACACACATCCACACACATATATATATATATATATATATATACGACGGGCTTCTCCCAGTTTCCGTACCAAATCCACTCACAAGGCTTTGGTAGGCCTGAGGCTTATAGTAGAAGACACTTGCACAAGGTGCCACGCAGTGGGACTGACCTGGAAACCGTGTGGTTGGTAAGCAAGCTACTTACCACACAGCTACTCCTTTTTCTAATTATATATATATATATATATATATGCGTATATATATATATATATATTATATATATATTATATATATAATATATATATATATATACGCATAATTTATCAAAAAAAGACAGAGAAAAAAGACAAGAAAGAATACAACAAGAAGACATGGTACGTGTAAAGAGTATTAATAAGACGTTCAGCGTGTGTATGCGTAAGTATGTGTGTGTGTATGTGTATATATATATATAATATATGTATATTTATTTATATATATACGCTAAAGTGTATGAAAACCTATGTGGGTATGTTTCGTATTTGTACAGTTATTTGCGCTGATGCATGTGCATGTGTGTTTGTGTTTTACGTGTGCGTGCACGCGTTTGTCTACATGTGTGTGTCTGTGTGCATGTGCGTGTCACATCGGGACAAGTAGAATTATCCTTTATTACATACCCTTCTTAATTACTTAATTATCAATCCATTATCCATGCATTTTAAAATTATTATGTGATATTCCTCTATTATGCCTTTCATCTGTTCTTTAATATACGATTTAATGAGCCGGATTAATTATGCTAGACAAAGATATGTGTTTGCCCCCACTTTTTTCCCGTTTCTTTATTCCTTAATTATAATTTTTTTTTTTTTTTTAGTTTTTAAATTTCATTTTTATGAAGACTTAAATTTTTATTTATTATTAATTATTTCTCTTTACACTTAGCAAATATTCATAGTTCAGAAAATATCGATTGATTATAGCTAGTGAATTTACGTATGAAATCTCTCTGTAAATGATATATAATTACCGTAACCCGAAAATTTTACGTTATTCTTTATATTTCTTCTATTAGCATACAAGGGGTGCTGAAAAGTTCCTGGCTTTGGGTTAAAGAAGGAGGATCAGTTAATTACAATTTTATAAAGCATATTCCCTTCCCAGATTCACACTGAAAAAGTGAACGACCCTTCAGTTTTTCTAAGCCCGGTAAAAAAACTCGGAAGGTTGGGTCACCAGCCTGGCCTTCAGTGATACCCTTAAAGCTAGAAACTTTTCTGCCCCGCCCCCTCATATTAAGCCATAGAATTAAGTTTTTGTTTTGTTTTACTTTTTACTTGTTTGCTTTTATTTGCTCTTTTTTTCTTTGGGGATACTTGGGTTTTCATGCTGCTATTTTCACTCAAAATATATTCCATGTTTGAATACTGCTAATTAAATAAGAATGCCGCTTTAACTAACAACTAAATTTTCGTACACAATTACATTAGACATATGATTTAACTCAAAAAACTATGTAACACGAAAAATAGTCATAAAAATTTATATTTCTTTTAATAAATGATTTGTACATATTTTCCACATTTTAACGGATTTTCCAGTTCTTGCGTTGGTATTTTGATGATTTAAAAAAAAATTCTTTTTTAAATTTTCAGGTTTTTAAATACGTTGGGCGAGACCGATATAAAATTGCTGAGCAGAATTGAATCTCTTTAATTACATTT
>NW_021825930.1:5000-14102 GCF_006345805.1 Octopus sinensis | reverse complement strand
GCCATGCAGTGGGACTGAACCTTGGACCCTGTGGCTGGTGAGCAAGCTTCTTACCACACAGCCACGTCTGCGGCTATATAGAATTATTTTGCATAGTATATTATTTCATGTATTTCCTACATGTGTTGATATATATCACGTCATACGAATATATGTCTTCACATTCATTCTACATGTAGGAAAAAAAATAAATTGACACTAAACGAGAGAAACGTTTAATGGATTTTTTTTTGCGTTACACTCTGGTTCATTTAATATATGCATACACACAGGGACAAACTAACATACAAGTATACTAACATACACACACACACACACACATACACTCGCAACACATCCCCACACAAACACACATGCACAACCCCCCCACACATACAAAGAAACACACAGACACACACACAAATGCATACAAATAGAGACCATAAACATACATAGGGATTTAATTAAAATATATCACATATAAACTCTTATATATATATATATATATATTATATATATATATATATATATATAATATCTATATATAATATATACTACATATATATACATATACATATATACATACACATATACATATATAGTTATGTAGATATGTTATATTATAGTATAAATGTATATGCATGGTATATACAAATATACATGTAGATAAGTATATATTATACATATATATATACATATATTATATATACACACACATAATGTAGCATGCATATATATGCACATACATACATATATATATATATATATATGAGAGAAAGAAAGACGTTTTAGAATGCCTCGTTATATATATATATATATATATATGTTTATATATGTACAAGCGCGTATTTATGCATCTGTACGTATATGTGTGTGTAGACATACATGCACACACACACAACACACACACACACACACTCATGCATACATGCATATATGGTACCATAAGACATTTGAGAAGCCGAAAATATTGCAGTAGTCTGAGAGTTGTTTAATAAGGTGATATGATATGATCCTTGGCCAAATTAAAAGCTAAATAAACAAAAACCTCTAAATTACTTTAACATGTTGTTTTCAATAAAAAAAGATTAATCAAAAGATTTAAATTGGAAGTGTTGTGCCAAACCAATATAAATACACATAGAATTTCGCTAAATTATGCACCCACCCACACCAAATATGTCGCCAATCAACTCCGCTTCAACAACACATACTCTTTTACTCTTTACTCTTTTACTTGTTTCAGTCATTTGACTGCGGCCATGCTGGAGCACCGCCTTTAGTCGAGCAAATCGACCCCCGGACTTATCTTTGTAACCGTATTCTTTGTAAGCCCAGTACTTATTCTATCAGTTCTTTTGCCGAACCGCTAAGTGACGGGAACGTAACACAACAAGCATCGGTTGTCAAGCAATGCTAGGGGGACAAACACAGACACACAAACACACAACCACACATAATATATATATATAGATATATATATATTCATATATACGACAGGTTTCTTTCAGTTTCCGTCTACCAAATCCACTCACAAGGCATTGGTTGGCCCGGGGCTATAGCAGAAGTCACTTGCCCAAGGTGCCACGTAGTGGGACTGAACGCGGAACCATGTGGCTGGTTAGCAAGCTATTTACCACACAGCCACTCCTGCGCCTATGAAATATTTCAGCAAAACCATGGTGGTGCTCCAGCATGACCACGGCAGCGTGGTTGAAATGAATAAAAAAAAAAGAAAATCTATCTTTTACATGTTTCAGTCAATATACAGTGGCCATGCTGGGGCATCGCCTTGAATTTTTATTCGAAAGATTGAATCAATCTTGACTCTTCTTTTGCCCGAATCGCTTTTGCACGAACCGCTAAGTTACAGGGAGGCGAACACACCAACACAAGGACACACACACACACACACACACACACATACATATATATATATATATATACGTTGTTTGTATTCGTAGTTGTGTACCATGTTCTCCGTTTTTTGTCTTTGTTGCCGTACACGTTCGCTAGCTTTCTTACAAAGTGATCTAATGCACTTAGCTTAGACTTTTTGGGGGACAACCAGATCGAACCATCTCAAGTGTAACTGTCCGAAATGGTCGTGACTTCTGGAACTTGACTGAAGAAAAGAAGCCAAGAATGACCCGTCTTTTTGCCTGTCCTTCTATTCGTTGTTTCTCTTGTTCGTCTTTGTATCGTCTATCTTTTCGAATGTTTTAATGTCCTCGATTGCGTTTTTGTTCCATACACACACACATACACACACACACACACACACACACAAATACATACATATATTTATATGTATATATATATATATATATATACATATTTATATTTGCATATATGGGTGTGTATATATACATATTTGCACTTATGTATATAAGTATGCATGTATGTATATATATGCATGCATACAAATGTGTATGAATGAATGGGTAGATGGATGTGTGTTTGTGCATGCATTTGTTAGATAATTTGACATTATTGTATGACCGTGGGATAAAATAGTTAATCATAATGGTATTTCTTCTCGCTCTGTGGCATGTGAGCTCAAATCCAGTAATTCTTCCCCGCTTGAATAAATAGCGGAGCAGTCCAAGAAGTCACCAACAGTCTTTGCACTCCTTGAATAAAGTATTATTAATAAACGTATTCTAGTTTCCATTACGCTTAGTGGTAGCACAGACATACAGCACCATAGATTCACGAAGTTTGACATTCTAGAATTCACACTTTTCATAACTTAATATTTCTTCACAAATTCTTAAATCTGAAATGAAGATCATAATGCAAACGAGGCAATCTTTATTAGTTTTCAATATCTCACTTCGGGTACTGAAAAAAATGAAGTGTGATTTGATGTTCCTTGTGAAAGCACTGTAGTGTTGAATTATGCGAAAGTAATGGGTTCTATATTTTAAACCTTTTGATTATCATATTTTCTACGTTTAAAACAAATAGTGGTTTTATTGTTTCGGGTAATATAAACACAGTCATGAGCTACAAAGATTTAAGAAAAGAAACTGCATAAAATTATTTAATGGAAGAGATTTAAGAATTGTAGCTGGCACTGAGCTCGCCAAAGATAATTATTTGGGTATAGCCTTAAACTTAGGTACCAATTTATTCTACACATGCCGAAATCCTACAGAAAGATCGATATTTAAGCAAAAATTCGAATCTCATTCACTCTGTTGTGATACGAAATTTCATCCCCAAATTTTTTAAATATATAACCTTATTATCTTCAGATGAGGCCACATTCATTGGTGCTTCACAAAATTAGAGTTATAGAAATAAATTAGAAAACATAAAATGCTTAAATGCTCCCAGCCTGAAAATTAACGAAGAAAGATCACATACCATAATCCAGCCTCCAGTTTAAATGTGATGACCGACATTGCTGGCCAGAGAGAAGAGCAGCCACCACAACGCTATAAAGAAGCGAAGAAGTTATCCCTAAATCACAAACCTAGCCAGGATGCTGGCAACAGAGCAAACTCTACTAAAAGAAATCATTTAAGCGAAAAGTTATTCATATAATTTCAAGATATTGATGAATTAAATGTGCGATCATAGATGTCAGGCCATGGTAGACTTAAATCGAAGTATATACTTAGCAATTATGTACTCCTAAGTAACTTACTCTGTGTGTTCTACGGATGGTTAACTATTAACTTTTATCACTTACAATTATTTAAAAAAAACTTATAGACTCCTAGATAACTCAAGTTATTTCTCTTGCAATGTTACATTTCTTTTGCGCACATATAAAGATCCAAATTTTACATTTGTGCAACACTACATAAGTATGGTTTTTATACACATTTAATTTTCTTCTATCTGACACATCATTTTGTATCATTTATATCTCTCATTCTAAGTGTCAAACGCTTCTCGTTTTTCAAACAACAGCTATACAGAATGTTTTCCCCGCATCATCCAATCGGTGTCTGTTACGATATTTAAACATTTTGACTGCATACCTGTTGTATATCAAATTTCCGCTTACAGCTTTTTTATAATCATCCAAACATCGCAAGTAACCATTTATAATTACGACTCATAGACTGTAGTACTTGCAATATCTTATATATACGGGAGTGGACAAAATTATGAAAACATATAGCAAATAAGATATTTAACTATTTTTATTTGCTATATGTGAAATTCAGAACTATTCTAGATTGGGCATGTGTGATCATATGCAAATTATGTCTTGTAGATCAGGTATAGCCTTCTGCTCTTGTTTAGCAGATATTTATATTTAAATAAGTTAAAATATGTGATCTATCTAATGACAATAAATTTTTGGAGCACGGATGACTGGAACATCAGTCATTAAAACTGCTTTTGATATATAGTGAGGTGCAGTCTCTAAAATCTTGGTAGTATTCGAAAACCAATGTAAAACCACCTCTGGCAAGAATAGTTCTACACCAAAGGTAAAACCCCTCAGAAAAGGATCGCAGAGTAATCAAATGTATTGTGTATAAAAATCCCATTGAACTACGCTACAAAAGCTTAACCATCACCTTGTTAAATTTCTTATCTCCCATCAATACTGATAACCAGAAAAAGAAAAAAAATCTATATCTAAACTATTGGAAGTGTTCAATGGCTCAATGAAACAACATTTGCTCTGATGAATCATCAATCATCTTTTCCCACTTTGGGTCTATTTTATGTCTGGAGACAGACCAAAGAAACTTCCAGCTCTGATTCATTATCCCCCATCGTGAACCATGGCTCTGTGATGACTAAGGCAGGAGTATCACGAAATTCTCTTGGCCATTTTGTTAATACCAAAAACTGTTCCCTGATGGTAGTTCAATCTTCAGTGATGATAATCCACCCGTTCACACGGTTAATATTATACAAAACTGGTGAGAAGTTAAGTAGACCATTTCGACTGGAACCCACAATCACAATCGAATCTTGATATGTTCGAAAAATTGCGGTGCATTTTGGAGCAGCAAGTAGAAGCCACTATCGTCGCTGAAAGAGTTAAACAGACTTTAGTTGAAGAAGGGCTCAAATTTCCCCCAACAGCCGTTCAGAACGAGCACGTATTAATTCCTCGACGCATTAAAGCAGTGATTAATGCCAAATGTGGAACAACTTTGAATTAAACTTCCATTCTACAAGGTCTTCCCATTATTTTGGAGTTAGAACCAAATCATACAAGAGAAGCAAGAGGTGACATTCGTAGCAGATGTAATTCTCATTATGAAACGATTCCTGTTGTTAACTGTTTAGTTTGACCACTGAACAATTACATTATACATTGTAGCAATCGGGTCTCTGAAGACGAGAATGCTTCAATCATCCGCTTGGTGACGATAGTTGAC
Source organism: Octopus sinensis (assembly GCF_006345805.1). NCBI lineage: Eukaryota > Metazoa > Mollusca > Cephalopoda > Octopoda > Octopodidae > Octopus > Octopus sinensis. The sequence continues at coordinate 8,763 of NW_021825930.1, read as the reverse complement.
CTTAACGTATGCTTTAGGTTAATCTACTCTACATTTAATGACTTAGAAGATTTAGTGGGGAGACATGTCCAGAATCGCATACGTTTGTGCATCTCCAAGTATACAACCAAAAGACAAGTCACAGCTTCTAGTGAAGTGTCTTTACTAATGTCTTTAACTGTATCCTGAACAGAGATATGCGCCTAATGTTATGTTGTCCCCTATTCCTTCCTATAAACTAATGGTCCCAGTCGGTTACCAGTTTCAAGACACATTTACTAAGACAGTTATAACAAAGAATAGCATGTAATAATTCGTTCTAATATCGGCACATGGCCAGCAATTGTGAGAGGCGGGGAATAAAGTCGATGGCATCAACCTCAGTGTTCAAGTGGTACTTATTTTATTCACATAGAAAGGATGAAAGGCAAGTCGACCTTGGTTGGCATTTGAACTTAGAACTTAAAGAGCCAGAAGAAATATCACTATGCAATTTTGTCCGACGCGCAAATACCTTAGTCTGCCATGTTATGATAAATGTTGCAGAGAAGACATTAAGTTTCCATCATCTGTGCAAGGCTCGGATGCTCAACGCGTCCACTATATCGTATGTTTTACTTTCTTTCTCTTTTTTTCTTTTGTACAGCATTCTCTGTTTTTGGTCAAGTGTTGCAGCAGACCATTGAACCGCCACTAGTCAGTTGTTCATAGCGAACAGTTTGGCAAAGAGATGCTGACAACCAATATACATCCACTTGGAATTTATAGCACTAGCTTACTGCAGCTGCCAGAGATCGAAAAGTGAATTTTTGCATATGCTAATTCCTTTGACCGGACTTATTCTGCGAATTTTGTGGCTTAGTGTGCCAGAGCATGTGCCTCTACGCAAAAAAACGCACCCTTCATCTTTAACGTTGAAAAAGGCAGCAATGGTCACTCACGCTGCAAGCACATGGTAGCATCTCACTTCACCTCTTCCAAATAGTTCACTAGCCCTTTCTCATATATAACCTTCTGTTTGGCTTCGTCTTTACTGAAACTATTAAATTTAATCTCGAACCTTTGTGGTTATCGTCACTGCATGTCGAAATCTTTAAAGATTGTTTTAATGTATCTTATAGATGTAATTTTTGATGCTGAATCCGAATTTGTTATTCATTTATTCCCGAAAAATTTAGAGAAAATGTTACAGGTGTTCAGAGTTTGATAATTTTCAGAATTTTCAGCCAATCAGAAAACAGCGCGTTCGTTGCCTCTTCCATCATCTGTCACAATAGCGAGAAAGAAGCATTAAACTAGCTGCAGTAAAAAGTGAAAAACACTAAAAGATTCGGGAGCAAATTTAATATTCAAAAGCTACGAACAAATCAACAGGAGTTGCTAGAAATAGCAGTCAAAACATTAGAATATACACAAGCAAAGTAAACAGAGAAAAACATTAAAACATTCGCAAGCAAATTAGATATTTAAAAGCTACGAGCAAACCAACAAGAGTTACTAGAAATTATAGTCAAAACATTGCTTAAAACACATTTATTAGTTAAAAAACTAAGTTTTCTCTTATCTCCTTTTCCACATAAATTCATAAGATAAGAGCCAACCATGGAACGGTGTGTTCCACACCGGCGTTTGTTTCCACGCTTTAAAGATGCCCAAGTATTCTCAATTTGGTGGTTACACTCCTTGTGGGCACGCGTAACATCTTTGGCTACTTTGGAAACAGAGTTCTTCGCAATCAGCAATGGAACACCTGGTGCTTCTTTGCTTGATATATTAACAGAATTTCACGCTGATGTGTAAAACACTCTCTTCTGATTGGCTAAAATACCCGAATTTTGCAAATTTTGAAGGCTAATAACTTTTTAATTATGAATTTATAGGAAAAAGGAATTTGATTTTCATAATTAGTATACAAAACTTAACCCATAAACCCAATTTGAGACCAAGTGGAACAAAACTGTGACGATAACCACAAAGATCTCAACTCAACTCTGCTTCAGATCTTAGTTCTAAAAGTCAATTCCGCTCATATCTTGTTTTATTTCTTTTTATTTTATTTCAAGCATAGTATACTTACAATTACCTTACACAATGGGGTCTTTACATTTTAATACAACAAACCAAGAACAGAAAGAATTCTGGGTGCTATTTCTAGCATTTCTAACGACTACGTTGAGGGACCCTCGTTTTCTCGTAGAAATAATGTAGTTATGAAATGAAAGAAATAACACAAAAAAAGTTGGATTCTTGGCGACAGAATGAGAAAATAATGGTGTGTGCAATGTTAGTGTATGTGTTTGCATGTATATATGTATGTATATATGTATACATGTGTATATATATGTGTGTGTATGTGTGTGTGTGTGTGTGTGTGTATGTATATATATATAATATATATATATATATATATATATATATATATATATATATATGTATATAATTGTGCGTATATATATACATATAAAATGTAGTAGTCATTAGAGAGCGAGAAAAAGTGTAAGCGAATCGACCTCAATATGGTTGCGTGCACAACATGACTGCGCAAATGTTCCATGGTTCAAGTATTCTTCATCACCACCCATTTTATATACACGCGCACGAGTACACACACACACGCACACACACACACACATGCGCATACAGACGCATAGACAAGAACACAAACGCTTGGAGGCATACATATACACACACAGACGTCAGCACAAATATGTATACATTAACATATGCATACTTATACATACGTATCCATATAAAAATGAACGTATATGTATGTATACAAATATGTGTGTCTGTGTAAGTATGTCTCTATATATGTGTGTAAGTATATATACATACATACATACGTACATACATGCATATATATATATATATATATATATATAAATAAATGAAAGAATGGGGTCGAACGATAAACATGCTGACGATAAACATAGGATAATTCATTCACCTACTTATATATATACATACATATATATATATATATATATATAATATATATATATATATATTATATATATATATATATATATCTTAGAAGAAATGAGGTACTCAGAAGATCGGATGGTTTATATTTACAGATACTTATTTGTATATTACATTTTATATATATATATCATCACTTAGATCATTAGCGCTTTCTCCCATTCTAGTGGGGTTTTCAAATCAAACTTAGTTCGGACAACTAGGTGATACAAAAGGGGACAACAAAAATCAGATAGACAATACAAAAAAAAAAGCACGGGTCATTCGAAGTCTTTTATCTTCAGTCAAGAACCGGATCATCCTCGCGATTTCGGCTGATTAATCTTGATTATATATATATATCGTATACAAGTGTGTGATTCTATATATTACATATTCATTATTTTCTTCATGTGGTATACTTGAGGACTATTTCTGACATTTTTTAAATTGACATAGGCGTAAAATCATAGCACCGATGACCTTAAGTTTCGTTGTGGATGCTGTACATATTAATTATAGTTGCTTCGTAAGTTGATCTGCATTGATCCACTGTAGAGCTATACATGGACACACTCACACACACACATTTATTCACTGGCACACACGCGTCTACCAGTCACCCTTAGTTTGCCTGTTGTTTCTCTCTCTCTCTTCCTCTCTCCTCTCTCCTCTCACAAGCTCATATATATGTATATATACACATTATATCTATCTATCTATCAATCCATCTATCTATCTTATATATATATATATATTATATATATATACTCATTTATTAATTTAATTTTTTCAGTCATTTGACTGCAGCCATGCTGGAGCA
>NW_021825930.1:0-2500 GCF_006345805.1 Octopus sinensis | reverse complement strand
TTTAGAAAAAAAAAAACAAAAACAAAAGACGAAGACAGGTATGTAAACAACAAACGGGTGTATTAGTTTAACGCTCTCGAAGGAGAGAAAGTCTTTTACGTTTCGAGCCTACGCTCTTCGACAGAAAGGAACATGAGAAAATAAACAGAGAGAGAATAAAAAGAAAGCTTTAGTAGCTAGCAGTCAATCATGGCGATGGCCGAACTTAGGTGGTCAGACAGGAAAGCTGGAAGAAGGGGAGATAATAAAGTAGTGCGCGTGCGTATATGTGAGAGTGTGTGTGTGCGTGTGGTTAGGGGTTGGTGACCTTGACGTGTGAGTGTGTGCATGCGTAGGTGTGTGGATGATAGTGTGGGTACTGGAAGTGGTCAGTGCTAGTGTGTGCGGTGTGGTGTATGGTGTGGTGTGGTGTGGTTGGTGTGGTGTGGTGGTGTCGGGGTGTAGGGATGCGAAGGTGAGGCATCCGAGGGTGGGAGATGCAAGGGTGGAGTCGTGTGTGAGAATTGGGATGGGGTATTTGGAAGTGGAATGATAGGGATGTATAGGGATGGTGGTGTTGGTATGTGTAGGGGTGGGGTAACGATGGAGGGAGTGACGATGAAGGGAGAGGATGGAGAGGAGAAGGTGGGTAAGAGGGAAGAGATGGATGGGAATGAAGAGAGGAAGTATGTATGAGAGGAAGAGAGGATGGAGGAGGGGAGTTATATGAAGAGGGGAGGGGAGTGGAGCTCAGGTGACGTAAAAGAGCGGAGAGAGATTAATTCCTGTTCACAACAAAGACGGATGTCCGGATGGCCCCTGTGCAAGGACAATCAGAACACAGACATGGGTTGTAAAGAATGACTCGTAGGCGGAAATGGCACGAAACAGGGATGTCGTTGCCGAGTATGATATCTTGCAGGTGTTCCGCAAACCGGTCAGCGAAGCGGCGTCCCGTTTGACCGATGTACAGAAAAGGACAGAGAGAGCAGGTGATACAGTAAATGACGTTGCTAGAAGTGCAGGTGAAGGAGTCAGTGATATGATAGGGTCGATGGTGATTCTTACATTGATGCTGAACGGTGGAATCCGAGATCAACAGTCAGGATCACTACGCTCGTTCAAGAAAGTAATTGCAACATATCCATAGGGGCGGTGTTCATGGCTGTGTAATCAGCTAATGAAAGATTCATTCTATTCCCATGATCCTCTCAGGAATAGTGGGCGGGGTAGCGAGGGAGAGTTAAGGGGGGAATCAGCACCACCGAGATCAGATTGTGATTCTTTGGATTTATTTGCCATTGTCCGAAAATAAAAATTAGTATAGCTGACTTAGACAAGTGCAGGGAAGACGCACAGATGGAAGTGTTAATTTTTCAATATAAAATATTCTGCGTATTGCGATAGTCAATAAAAAAAAATTTGATTTTAAAATTTATTTTTTCAGTGCGCCTTGGTGGTGGGGCCTCCAGTGTTAAAGCATACTTTCGTCAGTGGCATTTAGTAGATTTTCTATCAAGTTAGCAGCATGCCATAGGAATGTCAGGTTGCTCAGAGCTGCCATAGGTCTTCACAGCCTCCACCAACACCGTCATCATCGCAACTACTTTTACAACTACTAACTCCAGCTGCCACCGTTGCCATCACCACAACCACCTGCAGTCACCCCTACTACAGTAATCAACCACCACTGGTACTTTTACCACCACTATCGCCAGTTACTCCCACTACAATTACCTACCACCTCCCCTATTATCATTACTACTACTACTACTACTACTACTACTACTACTACTACTACTACTACTGCCGCCGCTGCCACCATCTCTATCGCCACCCTTACTATCGCTTCCACAATTACCATCACTAACACCACCACCACCCCTACCACCCCACCCCACCCCACCATCACTACCATCACCAACATCACCACCACCACCACCACCACCACCACAACCACCACCACCACCACAACCACCACCACCACCACCAATACCACCAACATCATCAAAACCACCACCATCACCACCACCACCACCACCACCACCACAATCACTACCACCACCACTACCACCACCACCACCACCATCACTACCACCATCACCACCACCACACCACCACCACCACCACCACCACCACTGTCATCACTACCACCATAACCACTACCCACCAAGCACCCAAAACTTAGCACTCCCCTACCATTCCACACTCTTTTATCTACATCTTCCCCTATTTAAACAACACCTTGCCGTCCATTAAACACAAACTACACTCGATAAACTTAACAGATTCATTCTTGTCAACCTTACAATTACCTGAGTGGCCAACACTCGGAATCTATTTCTACTTCTCTTTCTGTTGTTATTCTCACTCCACAATTCTCTCTCTTTGACAATCATTCTCTCTATTTCCATCCTCTCTCTCTCTCTCCCCGTCTGTCTTCTCTCTCTCTCTCTCTCTGGTAATACATTCCCCACGTACTCTCTGTATCACTTACTCTCATTCTTTGCCTCTTTTCTCT
>NW_021825929.1:0-13892 GCF_006345805.1 Octopus sinensis | reverse complement strand
TGTATAAATCCTTTTGATATAATTAATGTTCTTCAATGTACTCAAAGAATACAATTAAAATTTGTACAATACATGTGTAAATGTCTTGTTATAATAGAAATTAATTCTGCATAAAGGAATTAATGTATTTGACCTATGAGGTCATCAGCTAACAATTAGTCGTATGCAGGAACAGAAAATGCAAAGAAAATTTGTGTAGAAGTAGATAGGTGCAGTTCAGAAATGTTCATATGTATGAATTAACTATACAGAGTGAAGTGATGAGATGAACTAATGCATATCTCTTCAAGGTATATAGTTTGTGAAAGTAAACTTAAGCTATATTAAATGGAACTAGATATTCTAAAATTAGAATGATATACCAAACCACAGCATGCTTTATATTTAGGTAATACTTTTCACTGGGTAGTGTTGTACCATATATAGATTTTCTGTATATAGTACAAGTAATATACATCTGCTTAATTGACAATAGATTGATATACACCATATTTGAAAAAATGATGGGATAAATGCATATTATTGAATCTGATATTTGTGTGAGTACATATGTACAAACTTGAAACTTAACCAAACAGTCTAAGCCACTGTTGGTGAAACTTTGGAGTAGATTTTGATTATCGTTATCTGAATGTTTGAACTTGGAGGCAACAAATACATTTTCCACAGAACTTGACAATCTTGGCTCCACCACCATTAGTTTATTAGGATAAGTTCTCTTGGTAGCTAAACGTTCAGCTTCTACCTGTACCAAGACAACAGTATTATTTCTAATCGCCTCAGACCACCACCACTATAAGCTTCCTCTCCACTGACATAACAGAAATAACCTTTATTCTCTGAAAGTACATGCTGTAGTTACTTAACTACCTCCCAACATCATGAAGCTTCTCACCCTTAGTGAAAGTGGTGTATCTAAAAATTTGGATACTCTGAAGAAACTCAATTGTATTTTAAAAGCATCCTACCCTAATTAAATTGCACAAGGCATGAACTGTGCAAGCCACAGTAAATATAATCTATAAAGGCAAGTAGGGGAGCATAAGTATTATATTATCTTTTAAAATTGGTTTGAAATCACTTTAGCATTTAAACTGGCCATATCCAGCCCCAAAATGCTACCTGTTTTATATTTTAACCAGCCAGATCCAGCCTATCACACCTACTCTTCAATACCATTCTAAAATATACAATCACACCATCCAAATTTCGAAGTCACGAAATAATGCATGATTAATTAAAAACAATGTGAATGAAAAAGCATTACAATTGAGAGCATAATCTGAATGCTGAGAGCATAATCTGAATAATAAATAAAATCTAATACAAGGTAAAGGAAACATATTAGTCCTGGCAGACAACTGCACTAGTGTGCAGAAGAATAAAGTGCATCCAGTTCATGCTCTAAAATGGTGATAGGAAAGGTAAAAAAAAAGAAAAAAGAAAGACATGGCAGACTACAACCAATTATGGCAGTTTTCTCTGTTGTAATATGTTTCAAATGATGGAGGGTCATATGTTGTGAGATTTTGCACCAGAACAGGCTTGTCCAGTCCATGTCAGTTTAGAATAATGAACATAAAAAGGATGTGAAGAAGATGGTCATGGCTAGAATACTTTTGATCGTATGTCTGCTTGATCAGCACTGACTGAAGGCTAAATAGCTATAACATCTTTGCACTTTTCATTTCACTCTTACTGTGACATGCTTTAGATACTATCCTAAAAGTTTAATCCTGTACCCTTTCTGCCTTTAGCTACACTAATCCAATTCTACCAATTGTTAAATTCAAAAGATGAATATACAATGTGTATTCCTTCACTTCTTGCTCTACTTCCTCATTCTAAAACAAATTCCCAATGAATTTAACGATACTAATCAAAAATGCAAGAATTAAAATTTTCTTTATTTTTGGGACTCTGTTATTTGGGGTACTTTCTTGGGCCTTAAATTTTCTTAATAACTTTTTGCCATATAACTATTTTTTATTCGTCTAGGCATTGCATAGTTTTCAGATGCGCCTAGATGATCCCCAGCTTTTATCACCAGAAATTATTTGGAATATGTTGATATCTTATCGAGATATCCAGGTTTGAGAGATTTTATGTTTTTTTTTTTATATTATCATTTAAAATTGCTTTGAAATCACTTCAGAATTCGAAATACTTTTTTGTGTAAATTTTAAAATTTGATATAAAGGGAGGCCTTGCTAATCAAAACAGTGAATGTAGTGTCTGGAGTACAAATGATTAAATAGTGAAGTTTAGATTTACTATTGTCTTGCAATTTTTACAAGTTTTATATTATCGTTGTTATGGTAATATTGTTGAGCCATTGCATGCATTTTACATGCTCAACAAAATTATGTAAGGAGGCTACTAGTTTAATATTGGAGGTTGGTTATTTAGTCCATTAATCATTAATCTGCTGCTCAGTTTGATATCATATTCTAGTCCTCAGATGCTTTTAGTGGAGTTGTTTGCATTTTCCATTGCAAACATTCAGACCATCCTCCTTTTCCACCAATCTTGGAGTCCCTGCAAATGGTCATGGTCACTACTTTCTTTCCTATCGAAAAGAGATGAAAAAAAAAAGCAATGAAGGACTTCAGTTTTGCAAGGATAAACTTAATACAAAACAATGGCATCACCAATTACCAATAGAAATGAACTTCCACCAAGGCTTTGCTGCAGCAGCAAGAGTGGGAAAACTTATGAACACTCATGATTTAAAAAAGAAGAAAAGAATAATTTTTTTTCTTTTAATCAGCACTGATATTTTTCAAGGTGGTGCTCCAGCATGGCCACAGTGAAATGACTGAAACAAGGAAAAGAATAAAAGAAAACGAATATTACAGTCATATGAAAAGTTTCTGTATAGCATCTGTGATACTGTAATCAGTTGTTCCCAAGAGAAATTGATAATTACTAAAAGGGTCAGTTTCTTATATCATTACGTTCTGATATAGCCAATTATCAAAAGTTATGAGTCAGATCATTTGTGTGAATTTGGTAAAAATTGGAACTGAAGAACTGAGTGTAGAAGATGGTATAGGCACACAGTCGTCTCAACATTGTGTAAAAGCATTACAATATCTTCAATCAGGTAATGAGATGCTTGATGCAAAGCACTAAATGCATTCTACTTGAGATGATTTCTAAATTTTGAATGCTGTAAGCAAAAAATAAACACATGAAAATAGTGAAAGCAAGGGTAATCTTGATGTCATTGTGTCATATGTTAATAGAAACCTGATTCCAAATTTCGTTTGCAAAGATTTAAGCAAGCACCTTAATTTCCTATATAACTACTATATATAACTACAGTTGAAACAATATATTCAAATATTGAAAATGAAGTCTTGACAATTGTATATTGTGATTGAAAAGCACAATATTTTCTGTTTAGCTTACTCTTTACTCTCTCTTTTACTTGTTTCAGTCATTTGACTGCGGCCATGCTGGAGCACCGCCTTTTAGTCGAGCAAATCGACCCCAGGACTTATTCTTTGTAAGCCCAGTACTTATTTTATTGGTCTCTTTTGCCGAACTTTAAGTGACGGGGACGTAAACACATCAGCATCGGTTATCAAGCAATGCTAGGGGGACAAACACAGACACACAAACACAGACACACAAACACATACATACATACACATATATATATACATATATATGACAGGCTTCTTTCAGTTTCCGTCTACCAAATCCACCCACAAGGCATTGGTCGGCCCGGGGCTATAGCAGAAGACACTTGCCCAAGATGCCACACTGTGGGACTGAACCCGGAACCATGTGGTTGGTTAGCAAGCTACTTACCACACAGCCACTCCTGTGCCAATCCTTCTAGAATTTACTTTTATCAAAATTTATGGTTTGTTAAAAGTTGAAATTTGCACTCATTTTAAGCTCGGTCTTATTAATGTCAGCAATTGATTATGAATATGTTATTTGAAATGTTGATGCATTATCAGAGTTGGAATTTATTAATGCAGGGTGTTTGGGATAAATTTAAAGTTTGCATTGGAAATGTTGAAAGAGTTGGTGCAGTCGCCATTGCAAAGAACTTGACTGGTCATATTGTCATGAAAAAGTCTTACTAATGTGGTGAACTTGTGTGGACAGCCCAGCTTAGTTTGGATGTTCCACAAAGCTTCTCTGTTGACTGTGTCAAAAGCTTTGGTCATGTCTATGAATACAGTGTACAAATCCATGACTTGACACACAGCAAACAACATGTCTATGGTGCTGCGACCAGAGCGGAAGCTACACTGGGCTTCAGGCAAATTGTTGTCAGAGATGCTGGTGATGAGCCTGTTAAAGAGGATGCAAACCAGGATTTTCCCAGCAATAAAAAGCAGGGAAATGCCCATGTAATTTCCGCAGTTTGACTTGGCCCCTATGTTCTTGTAGAGTGTAATTATGATAGTGTCTTGGAAGTCTGCAGGTATACTCTCTTCCTTTCAAATGGATACAAGGATGTCATGGAATGCACTGAAAGCCGTGGTACCAAGTGCCTTGTACAGCTCTGCAAAAATTCCATCTGCTCTTGGAGCTTTGTCACAGTTCATTTCTTTTATGGCAGTCTTGATTTCTTTTACATTAGGCAGCAGGTCAAGGTCTTTGAGTAGAAGCTTCTGAGGTATTTGCTGCAATGCTTCCTGGTCAACAGTAGATGGCTGGTTTAGGAGTTGGTTGAAGTTTGCATTAAAGGAAAAGAAACAATATCCTTACCAAAAATAAAAGTATTTATAAAAAAATCAAAAATTTTCAACTAGATTAAGGCTGAGATATACAATTTATTCAAAGTAGTGGCCCTCATCTTCCACCATGGCTCCAAAACCTGGTGCATGCATTCCCCATTGTGTTCCAGGGAAGATCTTCAAACATCTACTTGATCTTGGTTACTAGCTCATCCTTGGTGTTGTAGAGCGGTTGGTGTCTTTCTCAACTGCACCCTATGCATAGTTATCCATGGGATTTCAATCAGAGGAATTAGGAGACCAGAAATTGGGGCTGGTGAAGTTGTAGAAATTGATATTAAACAAAATGCAGAATCACACCTTTGGGCATTGAATGATAGTGATTTGACTACTGAATCAGGAATAAATATAGATGGTGTTAGACATACTGATTAAAGAAGTGTTTCTAACATAGGAACAAAGTCAGAAATTTAATGGGAAGGAGTTAGTTCCAATTGGATAAAAGGCGAAGTCAACCATGGCAGAATTTGAACTCAGAACTTGAACAAATAGCACAAAGTATTTTTTCTGATGCTGTGACAGTGTTTCTGGTCCTCAAATAATAAAAGGAGGGAAATGAATTTATTTCCAGATGTGGTATCAATTGTTCTCTTGATGTTATCATAGTATTAATACTTACATAGTATGACCAGCTCAATGTTACAGTTTTGTTATTATTTAGGTAAATAAAATTTCTGATTATTAAGGATCATGTTCAACTATGACTTTACTGAGATAAAGTTAGTATGACAAGGCCCCTTTTTTATGAAATATTATTTATTTTATCAGAAAATTGTATTTATTTCATTCTCTTTGCTAGGACTACCACGCAATGGTGAAGTTAGTGGAAGATCTTGCACATGTCCCAAAGAATCGCATCACAAATATGCCCAATATTCAACATCTTTATGCTTTTGCATTAAACAGGTATATTTCAGTAATCAAATAAACTTTCTTTCAATTTAATGTGGAGCTATTGACAAGAAAGAAATGTTGGTTTTGTGATTTTGTAAATGTAGGGTTGTTAGAAGTAGAATAACCAAAATGGTATACATAGAAATGATATACATAGAAAATAGAAGATAAATCTTAATATGAAGAAATTCTAACAGTTAATAAAGGTACTTTGTGTATATATACATTTACAAATATGATTTTAGGAATTTTATCTGGAAAAATGCACAAAGGCTGTGAGGCTAAGGATCCTCTATTTTGATGCAATCAATAATTGCCAGCTATAGAGCTGTAGTTTCTAGAACTCATCAGCCATAGCTATTTGTAAATGTTCCAACAGATTTGTTAAAACACTTACATATTGCACATTCACTTATCCTTTGGAAGTCTGCAGTAAGCAAGCCATTTTCTTCAAACAGTGGCCCTAGCCTGTACTGTACTGAAGCAGATTCTTTTGTAAATCTATAGGCTTTAGGGCAGTGGTTTTTAACATGGGTCTGATTGAACCCCAGGAGTTCATTGAGTCAGTCTCAGTGGTTTGGCAGGGGTCAAGACACACAGTTTAGCTCGGTTTGCACTAGCAATGTCAGGCTGTTTTTGTCGGTCACCAAAAAATTGGTGGAACCCAGTAGTTCCTCTCACAGTCAAAACCATCCTAGAAATCACTCAAGATCCCTCTCCATTGGAGCTAATCTGAAACTCTGTAGTTGGGAAGTAAACTTCGTAATCATATAGCTTCCTGTACACTTATATATGATTTAAATATTTTCACTGCAAAATTTTCATGCAATCAGGTTATAATTGAAAGAATTCCTTAGGTGTCTATGTGTTTCTAAACATACCTGTTTCTTTTCTTCTGAATTATATAGACGTGACAAAAAAGGCGACAGTGATAAAGCTTTGAAGGTTATTCAACAGGTTAGTATATATTTCTGTTTATTTTTTTCTTACAACTCTTTTACTTGGTTTTAATGATATTAAACTGTATTCACTACCATTAGAAATCTTGTTTGTTTGATAGTCTGTTCACTTTATGTATTTCATTCATCAAATATAATTCCTAAATTTATATAAAGCTGTATTCTAATTTCATTCATGGCAGACTACGGTAGAAATATTGGGATGCTTATATAGCCTTACTTGCAAAGTTCTGTCAAGTAAAGCATCTTTGTAGCAATAGAAACAATTCTTCACTAGAGAGTTAAACTTTCACTTGATCCATAAGCAGTCCCATATTGCTTTCTTTTTGCCCTGCTGGATGCTCTGAATATCTTTCAATATTTTTTTGATGCATAACATGACCATTCCTAGTTAAGAGACCTTAAAGATGGCTGCAACATGTTAGAGACTGTCTGCAAACCCAGAGTTCATATGAGAGTTACCTAATAACCAAACCATCATTTGAAAATCACTCCATGAGAAGATGAACTAAAGACATCCTTTGAAAATCACAATCAAAACCCCGATGGCTGGCTTTGCAACATCTGAAGCCAGGACACTGATAATAGAATGTGATATGTGGTGCATCTCTCTTTGTACATGATGTAAATACAAGCTGTAGTTGATAGATAATGATGATCTTAATTTCAGTAGAAGCAACTTAGTTATTAGAAAAGTAGAAGTAAAGTAGTTTTTAATTATTATAGCAATTGATTGAATCATAAGTAGGAAATAAATCCTCCATTTACATTTCCCATGATTTATCTACTTTTGGCTTGCTCAGATGCCTTGGCAGTTTTTCTAAGTTTCTGCCAAGAAGATCTCTTAAGAAGCAATGCCCTCCTGTTACTCTTGATTGATGTTGAAATACTTTAGAGAGATCACGAGAGTGTCCTTTTAGCATATGTGCAGCCCTTTGTATAAAGGTTTCTCCCTTAAAAATTCACTGTAGAAAAGATGTTTTGGAAAGCTTTCATTGTCCTTTATAGTCATGTAATAAAACTGGAAGAGCTGGGATCTCTATAGGAGAATGTGGGCCCTGAGTAGCTCTGAACATTTGAGGATATCAGTGTTTAAAACTTTAAACTGTCAATGAATGTACGGCACTTTGTGCAGATAGTTTAGGTGAGTTCCATTGAATTCCATTTATGGTGTGTCTACTGCAAACAGGCCAATTTTCACTGACATACACAGAAAGTGGCACACCAACTCTGTAGACCTACAGTCTGGTTTGTAAGCCTTTTTGTGTCCAAATGTCTTGCAATGTCTGTTGAAGGAAATGCTGACTTTGGCAGTTCTACTGTTGACTTCATTGGTGAGGTACATGATTTATGAAGGAGTATGGTCAAGGTATGAGAACCTGTTCATGATCATTAGTCTGCTTCTTGACCATAATTGCAAGTGTCATATATAGAAATGCATGTGCACACTCACAAACAAATGTTTTGATGATTGCTGCATATATTCAAAGCTATATTTGAAATATACTGTTGTTAAATCTAGGTTACATTCATTTCTTGATAATTTTTTAGGCAATTGAACAAAGCAATCCACCTGTATCTGATATGTTATGTTTATGTGGCCGCATATACAAGGATAAATTTGTTCAGTCAGAGTACACAGATCAGAAGTCACTAGAACAAGCTATTCATTGGTGAGTTTCTCATATTTTTATCAAGTTTTTCTGATTTAAGTTTTGAATTAGAAGAGAAAGAATGGTGTTATCTGGAACCTATAAAGTGTGTACCCTACTCCATGAAATTAACATTTGAATAATAATTGGATGATGATGTCACTTAGTAAAAACACATCAGAACATATATGTCAAAATAAATTATGAACATCAATTCCTTAAGCAGAAAGCTACATAAGTACATGATATATATATATTTTTAATATTTCGCTTAGGCATTTTGATACTTATAACTTGTTGTAGAACTCAATATATGTATGTTTCAGAACAAAGTGTCCAATGAGTATACAGCAGTAATGAGAAAAAGAGATGAGACAAGAAAATAAAGGTTACATTATGAACTTCATTAGCTTACAGCTGTTTCTGCCATAAGATGCGGTGGACTCTTAATTGAGTGCCTGGATAACATCCAAAAGCTTCATTGGAGCTTCCAATATGAAGTGCAATTTATTTGGGAAAAAATAATTACATACTTGGAATATACAGGGAAAGTGTTATCAGTAAGAAAGTCGTTGCTGATGTATATAGGAAAGTGTGTCCAAAAGGCAGTTAGATTTTCTAGTAGAAAAAAAAAACGGCCCAAAAATATGTATATAATATGCATGCACACAAACTCAAAAGAATGCATGCAGGCACACAACATAGAGATACACAGACATGCACACAGTCCACACACACACACACAAAAGAACATATAGCTAGTTTGTATATAATATATATATATATATATATATATATATATATATATATATATATATTATATATACATATACATATATATACATATATATTTACATATATATATATATACATATATATACATATATATATTTACATATATATATATATACATATATATATATTAATATATAAATATATTATATACATACATATTTATATACATATATATATAATATATATATATATATATATATACATACATTATATATATATATATATATATATAATATCTATATATACATACATATATATATATATATATAATATATATATATATATATAATATATATATACAATATATATATATATATACTAGCTGAAGGTGACCCGCTCTACGTGTGGGTAAGAGTGTGGTTGTTACTTTCTGTTGCTTCCTTTCAGCACGTAAAAAGCACCATCCGAACGTGGCCGATTGCAGCACCGCCTTGACTTGGTTCTGTGCCGGTGGCACGTAAAAAGCATCAACCGATTGTTTCCACTGCGAGCCCCCCTGGCACGAAAAAAGCACCCACTACACTCACAGAGTGGTTGGCGTTAGGAAGGTCATCCACCTGTAGAAACACTGCCAGATCAGACTGGAGCCTGGTGCAGTCTCCTGGCTTCCGAGACCCCGGTCACACTGCCCAACCCGTGCTAGCACGGAAAACGGACGTTAAACGATGATGATGATGATGATGATGATTCTCCCTCTTTGTTGCTCTCTTACTTTTCTTTTCTCTCGGACTCTCCCTCGCTTTCTCTTACTCTCTATCTTTATCTATCTCTCTCCCATTTATAAACAACAGAAGATCTTGAGTAAGTTGAGAAATAAAATATTTAGAAAGATCAATCAGAAATATGAGGCAGTGGCAATGGAAAGGTCTGCTTCAAGGCAGACAGCAAAACGCTAACATTTAAAAGGGACAGACGAACTTGCGAGCTGAATAAAAATAATAAAATATTGGAAACCAAAGTTGAAGGGATAGAATCTGAGGATAGTAGAGTCACCATGGCTGGCATTTGTTAACGGACGGACAGCAACGTAGTGACAGTTTAACGGCTGGCGTAAAATTTTGAACTTGATGTAAAAGAAAATTCGTAAACACCAATTTTTGAAGTGATTCTTTCTCACGACAGTAGACTCACCATGGCAAGCATTCAAAACTTCTTTATCATGGACGGCAACACATTGAATATTAAAAGGCTGGCGCAAATTTTTTAGCTTGATGTAACAGAGAATTCCTAAACACCTGCTCCTTGAAATTTTAATCCCCTTCCAGCCCCATTTAGACCCCTTTTCACATTTTGGTTAATATAACCCGATTTCATTCGGGTCTACTGGGGCCACATTTTATAAGATGAGGAATTTTGCCCTAGAGGTGACGCCTTTCATTTGAGGAAAAAATAGTTGTCATGCAAACTTGTCAGCACCTTTAACATAGGTGTGCATATTTTCAGGTGAATCGACCGACTACGTAATGCACACATTATATATATATATGTGTATATATATATTGTGTGTGTGTGGTGTGTGTGTGTGCACGCATTATATATACAAATGTATACAAATGAGATATATATCTGTATAAATTAAATTAGAGATAAAAACCACTATAGGCAAATCAAACATTGAAAAACAAAAACAAAAACATAAAAAAACAAAATATAACATAGAAAATATATCTATATATATAAAACTGTAGTTGGTGTGAGTGTCTGTCCCCTTCGATTTAGATTCCTAACTACTACTCCCAAATTTTGCGGTGCAGTTTAAACAAATTCGGGTATCTTATAGTCGTGATTCATATCGAGCCCGTCTGGGTATTAGCGCGCGTCTACGATGAGTCTACGATTTAAAATAATTTAACATCATTTTTTATTCCATTTTAATGCATATTTTTTCGTGTGTCGATGGCGGCGGAGTTGGCGTCCACGCTCACGCCTGCACCTGTGTTGCTTCTCCCCCTTCTTCCCTCCCTCGTGAAGCTGTGTGTGAAGGGAGTGTAAGGAAATCAACGTCGTAATGCGTTGTCAAGGAGACCAGCGTTCTTTTAGAACA
Source organism: Octopus sinensis (assembly GCF_006345805.1). Taxonomy (NCBI): domain Eukaryota; kingdom Metazoa; phylum Mollusca; class Cephalopoda; order Octopoda; family Octopodidae; genus Octopus; species Octopus sinensis. The sequence goes on along the minus strand of NW_021825929.1, from coordinate 2,785 downwards.
ACGACTTCATGGCTTGAAGTCGCCAAAACAGAAATCGCTAAAAAAGCTGAAACAGATCCACAAAAACGGCAAAAACCGCCACACAGGGCAGGTTTCCTGTGCAAACAATTTGCACAACCGAATGTTTTAGTTGTACAAATCTTTATATATAAAAGTAAGGTTGTGTGTCTGTCTCCTACGATTTAGATTCCTAACTACTCCCACATTTTGCGTTGCAGTGTAACCAAAACCGGGTATCTTATAGTCGTGATTCATATCGAGCCCTTCTGGGTATTAGCGCGCGTCTACGATGAGTCTACCATTTAAAAAAAAAATTACCATCATTTTTATTCCATTTTAATGCATTTTTCGTTATTATATAAGGGAAGTAACTCTCTAAAAATGTCTACGATGAGTCAACGATTAAAAAAAAAATTACCATCATTTTTTATTCCATTTTTAATGCATTTTTTGCTATTTTTTTGCTATAACTCACTAAAAATGCTTATATAGTTATTTCCCTTACAAACCCGGGCAACGCCGGGCGATACTGCTAGTAAAATATAAAATGAAAATTTAAATTATTTAAATTGAAAATAAAAATATTAAATTATATTTATAATTTGTTTAAAAATATATATAACTATGAAAAAGTATGAAAAAGTTTAATATACATAAATACAGATATATGCACTTTGTATATATACATTATATATACATATTTATATACAGAACACACACACACACACACATACATTATATATACATATTTATATATAGAACACACACACACACATACATTATATATACATATTTATATATAGACACACATACACACACACACATACATTATATATATACTATTTATATATAGAACACACACCCACACACACACATACATTATATATACATATTTATATAGAACACACCACACACCACACACACACATATAAATGAACGCAAGAATATCTGATTCATAATATTTGTTCTCATCATCTCGTGTTTGTTGTTGGTGACAGACAGATACTTAAAAGAACGCCGCGAAGTGATAGGAAGGTAGGAAACAGAGTCAGTGAAAAAGAAAGGAAATAGCGATAGTGACAGATATTTAAATAACCGTAGTGGCATTCTGAAAGTTATGAAGAGGAGTAAGAGAGGGAAAGGAGGAATAGGGTGAGGGTAGGAAGATGGCCCCTAGCAACCACAGCTTTTAGATAGGGATTTCTAAGGTAGCCCACGCGCATCGTCACCTCATTCTACATGTCCCTGTAAATTTTGGAGCGAATCGGACGGGATGTAGTGGCATTGAAAGCGACCAAGCGGTAAAAACGCATTCATTTTTATTATAGAGACTAGCTGAAGTGACCCGCTCTACCGCGGGTAAGAGTGTGGGTGTTACTTTCTGTTCCTTCCTTCCTTTCAGCACGTAAAGCACCATCCGAACGTGGCCGATTGCAGCACCGCCTTGACTTGTTCTGTGCCGGTGGCACGTAAAAAGCACCACCGATTGTTTCCACTGCGAGCCCCCTGGCACCAGTGCCGGCGGCACGAAAAAAGCACTCACTACACTCACAGAGTGGTTGGCGTTAGGAAGATCATCCACCTGTAGAAACATGCCAGATCAGACTGGAGCCTGGTGCAGCCTCCTGGCTTCCGAGACCCCGGTCACACTGCCCAACCCGTGCTAGCACGGAAAACGGACGTTAAATGATGATGATGATGATGATTCTCCTATTTGTTTCTCTCTCCTTTCTCTCTCACTTTCCCCACTCTCTTACTTTTTCTTTTCTCTCGGACTCTCCCTCGCTTTCTCTTACTCTCTATCTTTATCTATCTCTCTCCCATTTATAAACAACAGAAGATCTTGAGTAAGTTGAGAAATAAAATATTTAGAAAGATCAATCAGAAATATGAGGCAGTGGCAATGGAAAGGTCTGCTTCAAGGCAGATAGCAAAACGCTAACATTTAAAGGGACAGACGAACTTGCGAGCTGAATAAAAATAATAAAATATTGGAAACCAAAGTTTGAAGGGATAGAATCTGAGGATAGTAGAGTCACCATGGCTGGCATTTGTTAACGATGGACAGCAACGTAGTGACAGTTTAACGGCTGGCGTAAAATTTGAACTTGATGTAAAAGAAAATTCGTAAAACACCAAGTTTGAAGTGATTCTTTCTCACGACAGTAGACTCACCATGGCAAGCATTCAAAACTTCTTTATCATGGACGGCAACACATTGACGATTAAAAGGCTGGCGCAAATTTTTTAGCTTGATGTAACAGAGAATTCCTAAACACCCACTCCTAGAAATTTTAATCCCCTTCCAGCCCCATTTAGACCCCTTCTCACATTTTGGTTAATATAACCCGATTTCATTCGGGTCTACTGGGGCCACATTTTATAAGATGAGGAATTTTGTACTCGAGGTGACGCCTTTCATTTGAGGAACAAAATAGTTGACATGCAAACTTGTCAGCACCTTAAACATAGTGTGCATATTTTCAGCTGAATCGACCGACTACGTAATGCACACATTATATATTAGTGTATATATATATATGTGTGTGGTGTGGTGCACGCATTATATATACAAATGTATACAAATGAGATATATATCTGTATAAATTAAATTAGAGATAAAAACCACTAATAGGCAAATCAACAGTGAAAAGCCAAAAACAAAACTAAAAAAGAAAATATAACAGAGAAATATATCTATATATATAAAACTGTAGTTGTGTGAGTGTCTGTCCCTTCGATTTAGATTCCTAACCACTCCCACATTTTGCGGTGTGCAGTGTAA
>NW_021825928.1:0-14000 GCF_006345805.1 Octopus sinensis | reverse complement strand
TAGCGACTGAAGAAGGGTTTTCTTCGTTGTGTTAATTGTCCTGTACTCCATTTTTTGTTGTTTTTAAAAAAATGTCCAGTTCCTTTGGGTTGTGTCTATGTTTTCCTTTCTCTTTGTGTTCGACGTTCCTTTGGTGTCCTGTACTCATATATGCGTGTATATGTACATGTAGAGTAGGTACGTACATATACTTTATATATATGCATATGTTTTATTTCATTATTAATATATATATATATATGTATATATATTATATATATAATATATATTATATATATATATATATATATATATATATATATATATATATATAATATATATATAATATATATATATTAGATAATAAAACGAATGGCTTACACCTGGTAGCTACTGGTAAAGTACGATTACTCTCACAATGATCGCTATGTATATTTCTTTATGCTCACAAGGGGCTAAACATAGAGGGGACAAACAAGATAAACGGATTAAGTCGACTACATGTACCCCAGTGCGTAAGTGGTACTTAATTTATCGACCCCGCAAAGATGAAAGGCAAAATCGACCTCGGCGGAATTTGAACTCAGAACTTAACGGCAGACGAAATACGGCTACGCATTTCGCCCGGCGTGCTAACGATTCTGCCAGCTCGCAGCTTTTTGATCGTTATGTATATGGCAAATGAAAGACGGAAGATGGAAAATACGAGAATTTATCATTAATCAAGACAATTATTTCGACACATCAAGTATCGATCCCTCACGGGTGAGACACTAGGTAACTAGTTCAGGAGCATTCGGTGCAGATGCATCTCATAGGGTGATAAATAAATACAACTCGTTAAAATGACAGTTCTGCAATGTAAATTCTCGTTTTGTAGAAAGAAAAGGGATCTTTTCGGTTTGAACGGCAGTTTTTAACATAATTTCTAGGTAACTAAAAAATTTTAAACTTCGTATACTGGTAGAATATGTTTATAAAACATCTTTTTCTCTTGGCTTTATTGAGAAAATTCTATAGTTTGTAAGATATTTGCTGGTTTTTTCTTCAATTTCTGCAATTTCAACCAATCAATGACATCTATTGAGGTAAAAAAAAACAGGATCTTTTCGGTTTGAACGGCAGTTTTTAACATAATTTCTAGGTAACTAAAACATTTTAAACTTCGTATACTGGTAGAATATGTTTATAAAACATCTTTTTCTTTTGGCTTTATTGAGAAAATTCTATAGTTTGTAAGATATTTGCTGGTTTTTTCTTCAATTTCTGCAATTTCAACCAATCAATGACGTCCATTGAGGTAAAAAAACATTCTGTGCCGTATGAATATGTCCCTCGTTTAAGAAACAGATTGGGTTTATTTACATTTGTGAAGAAAAAAGATACCCTCCCCCCACCTCTAACCCTAACCCTAACTAACCCTAACCCTAAAACAGATTGAAATGCAATAGATCGATACTAGGGTCGTAATTATGGGTGCCAATTTCAACACGTTAAAATGACAGTTCTGCAATGTAAATTCTCGTTTTGTATAAAGAAAAGGGATCTTTTCGGTTTGAACGGCAGTTTTTAACATAATTTCTAGGTAACTAAAACATTTTAAACTTCGTATACTGGTAGAATGTGTTTATAAAACATCTTTTTCTCTTGGCTTTATTGAGAAAATTCTATAGTTTGTAAGATATTTGTTTTTTCTCTTCAATTTCTGCAATTTCAACCAATCAATGACGTCCATTGAGGTAAAAACATTCTGTGTCGTATGAATATGTCCCTCGTTTAAGAAACAGATTGGGTTTATTTACATTTGCGAATAAAAAAGATACCCTTCCCTCCACCCCTAACAGATACTAGGATCATCATTATGGGTAACAATTTCATATGACACCGCTAGAAAAAACTTCCAGTCAAACCGAAAAGATCCAAGAAATGCGGCCGGACGAGGAAATATCTTCATTTACATTTTATCGAAAATAAAATCACCAATGGTAAAAAGAGAAACGAACACGCAATCCAGCGCGAAAAGTATTACAAATAAGCGTTAACAAATATGGATGTATAAACGCCCTCGGGTAAGCTGCATGGCGCGAGAACTCTCGCTCATACAGGCACCGTGAAAATCTGAGCATACGCATATGTTTTAGCCCCTTGTGAGCAATAAAGAAAACCTTGGAAATGAACGGTTCTCATAGGCGGACTTTTACTCTGGCAACCAAGACGATATTGCACATTGCGGCAATCCAACTCCGAAAGAGTAAAGAGTATGTATACACACACACACACATATATAATATATATATATATATATATATATATATATATATATATATATATATATATATATATATATATATATATATATAAATAATAATAAATATTAGGGAATAAATCCAAATTTACGGGAAAAAATCAGATTTAGGATAAATCCAATTTATAGTAAAATATTATATAATATTAATTCGAGACAAAACCACTATTGTGCAATCAAACAAGGAAAGACTTAATCAATACATAAACATTTAATATAAAGTAAATAAACCGCCACAACAATTGTTTCATGTCTTCAAATGAAACAATGTAGTGGCGGGTTTTTTTACTTTATATTAAAATTTTTATGTATTGATAAGTCTTTCTTGTTTGATTGGCAAAATAGTGGTTTTGTCTCGAATTAATATTATTATATATATATATATATATACCGGAGTAAAAACATAATGTGAAACAAGGTGGAAAAAAGAGTACTCAAATACCAGTGGTAGAGTAATATGTTTTATTTAAAGCAGCAAAAATTCAACAAAACCTGTTACTCTGAGCTTCCCGTTGCCGTTCATCGGACAGTTTTTGGCAAAAACGTCCGATGAATGGCAACGGGAAACTCAGAGTAACAGGTTTTTGTTGAATTTTCTGCTGCTTTAAATAAAGCATATTACTCTCTCTCTCTCTCTCCTCTTATATATATATATATATATATATATAATATATATATACACACACACATAAATATATATATCTTACGTTCACAAATCTAGCTAAATAGCTGCTTGGCGTTTATAAGAATGGGGAGGTCAAAAGGTCATCCATTCATACCTTACAGTAAATTATGTTAACAGTTAATCAAATTCATTCCCACTGCATTGTGTGAAAATACATTTATATGCCGCAGGAGTGGCTGTGTGGTAAGTAGCTTGCTTACTAACCACATGACTCCGGGTTCAGTCCCACTGCGTGGCATCTTGGGCAAGTGTCTTCTACTATAGCCTCGGGCCGACCAAAGCCTGTAAGTGGATTTGGTAGACGAAAACTGAAAGAAGCCCATCGTATAGATAATATATAATATATATATATATAATATATATATATTAAGTATAGGAAGAATGGAGCTGAACGAAGATTTAACAAATTCCTTTATTTTATTCGACATATTTTCGAGTCTGCAAAGTCCCTAATTCCGAGTGAATAAGGAGTCCATTATGCAGCTTTCTCTTCAGGAAAACCAGGAACTTATTCTCCAACAAAATGCACAACAAGCTTTTCGACGACTGCTCACATTCGAACACACAGACACAGTCTTTCAGTTCTTGACCGTAATTCTTGCTATCTCTCTCTCTCTGCCTTCCACACACACATTCACGCATTCAAAGACGCACACACACATTAAGGCAATTTTACACACTCATACATACGAGCACTCATTCATAAAATAAATCAAATATAAACACCAGCCATACAGAATACATTCCCTTACTTTAATTTTCCTATACTTTCCTTCTCCTTCCTTGATTCTACCCTTGAACTATTTCAACGGACAATTTCTCCTGCTTTCAACCAATCTGGCGTCACCCCTATAAATAGACATTATTTATCATTATCTTTATGGGCTCCTCGTGAGCAGTCGTCGAAAAGCTTGTTGTGCATTTTGTTGGAGAATTAAGTTCCTGGATTTTCCTGAAGAGAAAGCTGCATAATGGACTCCTTATTCACTCGGAATTAGGGACTTTGCAGACTTCGAAACATATGTCGAAAATAAAATAAAGGAATTTTGTTAAATCTTCGTTCAGCTCCATTCTTTCCTATACTTAATATATAAAAACTTCAATTTCCGCACTAAGGCACGGTTTTTATGCCCTATGGTCGTAACTTCAACCGTGCTTTTTTGTGTGTGAGTTTGCTACCCAGGTATCGGTTATCTTTCGAATTATCCGTAATAATATAATTCATTTGTCTACTTATATATATATAATATATATATATATATATATATATATATATATATATATATTATATATATATATGTGTGTGTGTGTATGCGTGTGTGTGTGTGCGTGTATGTTTGTGTGTCTGTGTTTGTCACCTAGCATTGCTTGACAACCGATGCTGGTGTGTTTATGTCCCCGTCAACAGGACTTCTATAATGTCATGATAGACCGTGAAGTCTGACGTAGCATAGTAAATTCCATTGTCTCGACCACGATCGAACAATGATGATGATGATGTGTGTGTTTAGCCCCCTAGCATTGCTTGACAACCGATGCTGGTGTGTTTATGTCCCCGTAACTTAGCGGTTCGGCAAAAGAGACCGATAGAATAAGTACTGGGCTTACAAAGAATAAGTCTCGGGGTCGAGTTGCTCGATAAAGGCGGTTGCTCCAGCATGGCCGCAGTCAAATGACTGAAACAAGTAAAAGAGTAAAAGAGGTATCCCTTAATAAGGTTTAAAACCTGCATTTGAATATATTTATATATTATATATTATATATATATATATATATATATATATATATATATATATAATATATATATATATATATATTTGAAAATAGTACATATATATACATATGTATGTGTATGCGTAAGTATTTAAATGACTAAAGTACATATATTATATATAATATATATATGTATATCTTATATGAAATTCCGTTCTGTCTGTCTGTGTGTCTTCTCGGATCTCGGGCATCCTCCATCCGATTGCGCTCAAATTTGATATGTTGATACCGACGGTATCAGGGCATGTACAAGTCTTGAAAAAATTACAAAAATCGATTCCAGGTGAGAATGCAATCAATAAAGCCGTTTTTGTCCTGCTTTTCTTCCGTCAGCCTGTACATAACTGCACCTTCCATTTTTTGTTGTTTTTGTACTGCTTAAAGGCCCGTTTCTTTCCTGCCAAGCTTACTGTTTAAACCATGTTTGTGTTCTCCCAGTCAACAGCCTTATCCATTACTGGTACTTTAAACTCTTCGGTTGCATATTTGTGTGAATAAAATCGTTTTTCATTAGAATAGAAAAAAAGTCTATCTTTATTTCTTCTTTTGCTGGTGTCTCAAATTTAGGTTAATCCCCATTTCTTTTGGGTACCTCTTGTATATATGTATGTATGTATGTATGTATGTATGTATGTATGTATGTATGTATGTAAAGAAAGGATGGAACTAGCTTAACCTACATGAAAAGGCCGACCGGATGAATAAACTTCTATCAAAGGAACAAACAATAAATTACACTATTATTAAAACGAATGCCAGCAATTTCTAAAGTCTGCAGGTTGTATGTTCTGAAACAAAGCACCTCTTTGTATCAGGTTTTCGGCACAAGGTCTTACGAAACGCACTTTATCAAAATTGGGGACCAGGTTGGTGACAAGTTATGTGGGTGGGTGGGTATATATACTCTTTTATTCTTTTACTTGTTTCAGTCATTTTAACTGCGGCCATGCTGGAGCACCGCCTTTTAGTCGAGTAAATCGACCCCGGGAGTTATTCTTTGTAAGCCCAGTACTTATTCTATCGGTCTCTTTTGCTGAACCGCTAAGTTACGGGGACTTAAACACACCAGCATCGGCTGTCAAGCAATGGCGAGGGGGGGGACAAAAACAGACACACAAACATATACACACATACATACATATATATATATATATATATATATACATATATACGACGGGCTTCTTTCAGTTTCCGTCAACCAAATCCACTCACAAGGCTTTGGTCGGCCCGAGGCTATAGTAGAAGACACTTGCCCAAGGTGCCACGCAGTGGGACTGAACCCGGAACCATGTGGTTGGGAAGCAAGCTACTTACCACACAGCCACTCCTGCGCCTATATATATGTATATATATGTATGTATATGTATATATGTATATATATGTATGTATGTATGTATGTATATATATATATATATAATATATATTATATATATATATATATATATATGTGTGTGTGTGTGTGTGTGTGTATGTAGTATGTGTGTATGTATGTATGTATGTAAGTATATCTATGTGTGTGTTTTTGACCTCCCACTACCGGTAGTTTTGGTTTGCTTATGTTCCTGCGTCTCAGCGGATTGGCAAAAGGAACCGCTAGAATAAATATCAGGTTTAAAAAAAGGGGAATTCTGGGATCGATTCGCTTGGCTAAATCTTTTCAACGTAGTGCTCCATTATGGTCGCACTCTAATGACTGAAACCAGCAAAAGATTAAAGCTGCATTGTATTAATTATCGAAATCGCAACACCAAATGACTGTCGTGTTAGAGAGAAAGGAGAATTAGCATCTTTTACTCGTTTCAATTGTTGGACTACGGCCATGCTGGAGCACCGTCTTGAAGGATTTTGCCGAACATGTTGGCCCAAATCCCCATCTTTTGTTTTAAAGTCTGGTACTTATTCTATCGGTTTCTTTTGCCGAACTGCTCAGTTACGAGAACGTAAACAGACCAACACCGTTTGAGAAGCAGATCGTCGTAGTGGTAGGAAAACACCCATATATGTATGTATCAACGTCGGGCTTCCACACAGTTTCCATCAACCAAATCCTACCTCAAGGCATTCATCGGCCCGTGGCTCTAAAAGAAGACACTTGCCTTGCAGAGGGATTGAACCCAATAACCTCTGGTTGCAAAGTTAACGCGTTAAGCGCACAGCCATGTCTGCTCCTATTTAGGTAAGAAATGACGCCGAATTACAGCGACCCCAGTATATGACTGATACTTATTTCCTCAACCCCAGAAAGGATGAACGGCAACGTCGACCTTGGCTGAATTGGAACCTTTGTCGTAAATCCATAATGAATGCCACTGAACATTTAGTCCGGCCTGCTAACCATTCTGCCAGCTCGTCGCCTTTCTCATAATTATAATGACCCTTTCTACGACAGGCACAAAGCTGTATTAATTGTAATAGTGATGGCGATGATGATGATCCTTTCCTTCTGAATCACCGAGGCGTGACGCAAACAACTTGGCCGGTGTAATACTGGACGACATTTAACAAGATTCCATAAAGCGAATTCAAATTGAAAACTTTAGTAGACACCCCACCACCACCACCACCACCACCAGCGAAAAACGAGATAACTATAAAAAATGTAAGAGTGGGGTGTAAGAGTGAAAGGGAGAAGAAAGGGGAGACGAAGGAAATGTGAAAAAGAAGAAAAGAACATTTGCTTTAACACCTTTTCTTATCTTAAAAAATCATCAGTTTTGAAATTCATTTTTTTTTTGTTCAATTTGAGAACCTGTGTTATACAATAGTTGACGCAGTTTGTTTCACCAACCAATCAGATTTCGATATAATCTCGACCCCGATTATTCGTCATCATCATCATCGTTGTTATTATTACAACATGCTATTACATGAAATACGATGATACAATTGGCTTTTTATGCCTCTTTGTTACCTCGGGAGACTATATCCTGTTACTCAGTATTTCTTAGAAAAGCTTTTCGTTATATAAAGGTGTGAGACTCGGGGAAGATTGTCAAACGATTAGCTTTGGATCGCGAGCTGCTGTCTGAATTTTATCGTTTGAGAAGAGAAGGAAACGTTTCCAGCCATGACCATCAAATATCTTCTGTTTGTGGCCATTTGTCTTGGCATTGCCAGAGATATCTATGCCGTAGATTTGACCCTGAAACCTGGTGAAACCAGTAATGCTGCCATCGATGCAACCATAAGAAAAATCCGAGACAATTGTATTCTGGCACAAGATTATTATTTCCTGAGACGCTTGGCAGTGGCCCAGATGAATTCTATCGCAGCAACAACTGGTGGAATATGGAGGGTAAGTACCAGATTTGTACATATACACACGTATACACAAACGCACACAATCAAACACATGCACACACGTACGCACGCATACGCAGACACATATGCATCTATGTGCATTCCTTACATGTGTAAGTGTGAATTTAAGTATTTTATGAATTTACAAGATATTTAGCTACAAAGACTATATATATATCACCATGATAGATCGGTAGCCACTACACACATTTTTCTCTCCTTGTTACTTTCTGTGTTCCTTTCTGTAGAAGAGCGTAGGCTCGAAACGTAAAAGACTTTTTTCAATCCCTGAGCGTTTATACAAATACATCTGTTTGTTTTGTACACCACTGCCTCGTCTTTTGGGTTTTTTTTCGTGAACTCTCCTATATATATATATATATATATATATATATATATATATATATAATATATATATATATATATATATATATATATATATATATATATCTATATATATATATATATATATATATATACATATATTTATATATATATATATATAGATATATAATATATATATATATATATATATATATATATATATATAATATATATATATATATATATTATATATATATATATATATATATATATATATATATATATATATATATATATATATATTGGTTGGTTGGCATCCTTTTGTCTCGGGAGACAATGGAATTGCGCATAGAGCAAAACGCACCGTTGTCAAACATTTAAACCAAATTTTCTCAAAACAACTGTCCGACCGTCCCATAGGCCTCCCCTTTGAGAAACACATGATTTAACCTAATTTGAGACACCAGCAAAAGAAGAAATAAAGATAGACTTTTTTCTATTCCATGAAAAACGATTTTATTCAAACAAAATGCAACCGAAGAGTTTAAAGTACCAGTAATGATAAGGCTGTTGACTGGGAGAACACAAACATGGTTTAAACAGTAATCTTGGCAGGAAAGAAACGGGCCTTTAAGCAGTACAAAAACAACAAAAAGGAAGGTTCAGTTATGTACAGGCTGACGGAAGAAAAGCAGGACAAAACAACTTTATTGATTGCATTCTCACCTGGAATCGATTTGTAATTTTTTCAAGACTGTACATGCCCTGATACAGTCGGGTATCAACATATCAAATTTGAGTGCAATCGGATGGAGGATGCCGAGAACCGAGAAGACACACGAGCAGACAGACAGAACGGATTTTATATAAGATATATATATATATATATATAATATATAAATATATATATATATATATATATATATATATATATATATATACTTTAGTCATTTGAATACTTACGCATACATACACATACATATGTATATATATATATGTACATATTTTCATATATATATAAATATATTCAAATGCAGGTTATAAACCTTATTAAGGGATACTCTCTTTTACTCTTTTACTTGTTTCAGTCATTTGACTGCGGCCATGCTGGAGCACCGCCTTTAATCGAGCAAATCGACCCCGAGACTTATTCTTTGTAAGCCCAGTACTTATTCTATCGGTCTCTTTTGCCGAACCGCTAAGTAACGGGGACGTAAACACACCAGCATCGGTTGTCAAGCAATGCTAGGGGGACAAACACACACACAAACACACACGCACACATATATATATATACATATATACGACAGGATTCTTTCAGTTTCCTTCTACCAAATCCACTCACAAGGCTTTGGTCGGCCCGAGGCTACAGCAGAAGACACTTGCCCAAGGTGCCACGCAGTGAGACTGAACCCGGAACCATGTGGTTGGTTAGCAAGCTACTTACCACACTGCCACTCCTGCACCTATCATACAAATATTCTTTTAAAAAAACTTTTCTTTTAATTTTTCTAAATTAAATTATTCAATTGTTACAGTTGAAAAGGTCTCAAATGACCGAAACCAGTACTGAAATGTTCTTTATAAAATTATTTTAGCATTTTCTGTCTTGACTTGTTTTTTTTCATATATATATATATATATATATATATATATATATATATATATATATATATAAAAACTGAAATGCGTTTTTACCGCTTGGATCGCTTCAATGCCACTACATCCCGTCCGATTCGCTCAAAATTTACAGGGACATGTAGAATGAGGTGACGATGCCCGCGGGCTACCTTAGAAATCCCTAGCTTGAAAGGTGTGGTTGCTAGGGGGCCATCTTTTCGCTCACGCTATTTTCCTCTTTCCCTCTCTTACTCCCCTTCATTTATAACTTGAGAATTCCACTCCTGTTATTAATGTATTCCCCTCAACTCCCTTTCACTTTCCCTTTATAAGTTCGTCAGACGGTTTTCTTTGATGTATCTGTCTGCATTCATAGGGAGAATTATCATCGCTACCAACAACACACAATCATGAGAACAAATATTATGAATCAGATATTCAATTCGTTCATTATATATGTGTGTGTGTGTGTGTCGATATATAAATATGTATATATAATGTATATATACAAAGTGTATATATCTGTATTTATGTATATTAAACTTTTTAATACTTTTTGATAGTTATATATTTTTTAAACAAATTATAAATATAATTAATAATTTTTATTTTAAATTTAAATAATTTAAATTTTTCAATTTTATATATTTTATATATTATATTTTTATTTTTATGTTTTTTTTTGTTTTTTTTTTGCCTATAGTGGTTTTATCTCTAATTTAATTTATACATATATATATATAATTTGTATATATAATGCGTGCAGCACACACACACACACACACACACACACACACACAGACACACACACACACACATATATATATATATAATGTGTGCATTATGTGGTCGGTCGGTTCAGCTGAAAATATGCACACTATGAACCCTTTCGTTACTATATTTCTGACCAAAATACACCCCTTATGTGTTTCAATTAATTTCTAACTAATCATAAATTAGTCTGGTTTCATTAAACAACTATAACTTTTTTATTTATCATATATTAATGTGATTTTTGGAAGATAATTGGATGAAATGTTTCCTCACCAATTCTATACCTATAATTTTTGTCACAAAGTGACTCTAATTGCAGGTAGATCAGGTAAATTCAACAAAATATAAAATTATTAAAATTTGTTCAAACATCGCTATAGAAAATGGGTTATTAGCTAATATTCAATTGGTATACAACAAAATTTTACGATAGAATTTGTTATTCTGGGTAACTTTCTGATACCCATAATAATATTTATGGCAAAATAGTCTTATTTCATTTAAGGTTGTGGGAAACCACTAACTCTCTTCCTTTCTTTCGCTTGTTTACATTTAGCGTAACGGTTCGTTTCCGCCGTAATGATTTCAAATAGGCTCATTCGAAAAAGTAAAAAGAAATAGTCTAAGGCTTTACTCTCCTGGGAAAGTCTGTGGCTTTCCAGTTTCTTCAGAAAAATCACCGAAAAAACAGTTTTCAATTTTCACTCCATTCAGGTGCCAATTCATTTTCTTTATCGCTGTGGAGCTCTCGGATTCACTGTTTTCACTTTCGGAAAATGAAACATCAGATTCATTATCAAATACCACGTGCTTTTTTTTTCAGTCATAGAGTTAGATTTATCAAGGTCTTCAGTAGAAAATCCTTCGAATTCTGACTCGCTGCTTGATATGATGAAATTCGTATCCATTTTTTGTCAGAATTACAAAGTTTTAAAACACAATAGGAACAAATTTTGGAAAAAAATCTCCCAAAATTCACCGTTAAACTGTCAATACGTTGCTGTCCGTCGTTAAGAAATGCCAATCATGGTGACTCTACTATCCTCAGATTCTATCCCTTCAAACTTTGCTTTCCAATATTTCATTATTTTTATTCAGCTCGCAAGTTCGTGTCCCTTTTAAATGTTAGCGTTTTGCTGTCTGCCTTGAAGCGTAGACCTTTCTGTTGCCATGCCTGATTTATGATTGATCTTTCTAATATTTTATTTCCCAACTTACTCAAGATCTTTTGTGTTTATAATGGGAGAGAGATAGATAAAGATAGAGAGTAGAGAAAGCGAGGGAGAGTCGGAGAGAAAAGAAAAGTAAGAGAGTGGGAAAGTGAGAGAGAAAGGAGAGAGAAAGACAAATACGGAGAATCATCATCATCATCATCATCGTTTACGTCCGTTTTCCGTGCTAGCACGGTTTGGACAGTTTGACGGGGTCTGAAAGGCAGGAGGCTGCACCAGGCTCCAGTATGATCTGGCAGTGTTTCTACAGGTGGGATGACCTTCCTAACGCCAATTACTCTGTGAGTGTAGTGGGTGCTTTTTTCGTTTCGCCGCACAGGTGCCAGGGGGGCTCGCAGCGGCAACGATCGGTTGGTGCTTTTTACGTGCCACTGGCATAGAAGCCAGTCAAGGCGGCGCTGCAATCGGCCACGTTCGGATGGTGCTTTTTACGTGCTGAAAGAAAGCAGAAAACAGAAGAACAACCACCCACTCTTACCCGCGCGTCGCGTAGAGCGGGTCACCTTCAGCTAGTATATATATATATATATATATATATATATATATATGTAAAGGCGCGTGGCTCAGTGGTTAGAGCGTCGAGCTTATGATCGTGAGGTTGTGAGCTCGAATCCCGGACCGGGCTGCGTGTTGTGTTCTTGAGCAAGACACTTTATTTCACGTTGCTCCAGTTCACTCAGCTGTAGAAATGAGTTGCGACGTCACAGGTGCCAAGCTGTATCGGCCCCTTTCCCTTTACCTTGGATAACATCGGTGACGTGGAGAGGGGAGGCCGGTATGCATGGGCGACTGCTGGTCTTCCATAAAACAACCTTGCCCAGACTTGTGCCTAAGAGGGTAACTCTCTAGGTGCAAACCCATGGTCAGTGTCTGACCGAAGGGGGTCACCATATATATATATATATATATATAACATACCCAAACGCAAAAGCAGGATATTGAGTCGATGAGAGGTTACGTAGCAAAAGACCCTTAGAGTATCGCGCAGTTCGATCCCGTAAGTCCTTGTATATGCCATAACCCTTTCCACTAGAGGCACAAGGCCTGAAATTTATGGGGGAGGTGTCCAGTCGACTTAGATCCAGCCTAGTACACAACCGGTACTTGATTTATCAAAACCGAAAGGGGTCTTTTGCTGTTGGTGTTGTTGTCTAATGTAAACCTTCATTTGCCATATCTTCCATCCACAACCATCCATCTTGAATTTTTTTTCTCCAAGTATAATTTATGGAGGATTTTATGGACGAACACATCTGTCCTATTAAAGGTAAAATGAGTAATCTAATGACGCCCGATAGACTCCTCCGTTTGGCACAAAAACATCTTTGTCTTATGTTTCTGTAGGTAACCAACACCCAATTGACAACCGTCCAAAGTGCTTGCAATGGTATACTGAAAACGAATTGCAGTAAAGCGAAAACTGAGTTCAACGTTGATGTATCGACCCTAACAATGTCCGACCTACAAATTCCCCTATATTCTGGATTGGCAATGAGCTTGTTTATTTTAAAATCTGTATCACCGGTTCCGCTTCAAAAAGCACAGCAAGCTCAATCGTGGAAAAAGTATATCTATTCGAGCGGCGACACCACTAAATTTGTGACCTGGTCAAATGAATTAGAACGGTTAAACGGTGAGTAAAAATTATTGTCTGTGCTCTTTTGTCGTATAATCTTGTATATGTATGTATGTCAGTGTTAAGTTTTATTTCAAGATTTCATGCCAATAGAGAAAGAGCCGGTTTCTAACCTTATTCAAGGGTATTTTTGTTTGTTTGTATGTATATGCGCAGATTAGGAAGGAATGTTATAGAAGAGTTCGAGCAATACTGAAGTCTGACCTGAATGCATATAATGTGTTAGCCATAAATTCCTTAGCAGTCTGAATTGTTCCTTATAGCTTCAATGTGCTTAACTGGAATACCAGTGAAATAATGAAAATTGACAGAAAAATCCGCAAGCTACTGACTTGTAATAAGATGCACCATCCAAAGGCAGACGTGGATCGC
>NW_021825927.1:5000-14018 GCF_006345805.1 Octopus sinensis | reverse complement strand
GTGCCCCAGGAGGACAATAGCCTCTTGATGAAACAAGTTAATGTAAAAGTAAGCTAAAAATTAACGAACGAGACACCACACACCAGCTATAAAAATTACACACACACCACACACACACACACGCACACACACACACACACACACACACACACACACACACACACACACACGCTGGCACACACGTAAGATATTTTTCGCTAAGTACACCACAAATATTCATGAAACTATAAATTATTTGTGGCTGCGGCAAGACTTTGTAGGGTGAAAAACAGAGAAAGCTAACAGCAGTCACATCATACATATTGGGAGAATGTGAGTGACCTTACATCGTAACCAGGTTTTCAGTTATGCATGTATATATATATATATATATATATAATATACGCATACACATGCACACATACACACACACTCACACACACACACGCATATTCACATACATACATATCCATATAAACGTGTATGACTTTATTTATATGCATGTGTATATAAATAGTATAAACGTATATACACATATATATGTGTGTATATATGTATATATATATGTATATATATATACATGTATGTATGTATATGTGTGTCTATCTATATACATATATAAACATGCATATATATCAGAATATATTTATGTCTGTGTGTATATATAAATATATACAGAGAGAGAGAGAGAGAGAGAGAGAGGAGAGAGAGATGTATAAATATATATATATTATACATACATACTTGCATGCATACTTAATACATTCATACACACACACACACACACACATATATATATGTATATAGATAGATAGATAGATATACAAATACTCATTTATTATTTTTCTAGTCTCATTTATTGGATTTGAGCCATGCTGGTTCCAGTCGATTCTCTCAACCCGTGTGCTTCGACTGGTACACATTTCATCGATCGCTCTCTATCGACCGGCTATGTTCACATTGCAAGTTACGTATTTCTAAGCACCCCACCACCGCATCATCTCCAGAAACCAAACCCCCACGTAGTCGCTCCCACCCATACAAATGTTGTGCGTGTGTGTAGTTCAGCTATTTGCCATAACACAAGTTGTCTATCAGTTCTGTTAAGTAATAGAAGGCGTAATAAATATTGAAAGATAAATCTTAACAAAAGAGAATTATTACAGCATGAACAACGAAATGATCAGAATCGATTTGCATGCAATGATAAATGATAATCTACTAACGTCATAGGACAATAATTGCAAGACATATATATATGTGTACATATATATATATATATATATATATAATATATATATATATATATATATATATATATATATACATATATATATATTACACATATGTCTATATAATATATATATGCATATATACATATATATATACTATATTTATATATATATATGTTATGTATATCTATAAATACAATATGTTCATAATATATGTATACATATTTGTAAATACATATATGTAAATATATATACATATACACACACACACACACACACCATAAATATATATTATATATATACATATAATATATAATATATTCACATATGTATATAAGTATCTATATGTGTGTGTGTGTGGTGTGTGTCTGTTTGAGTGTGTGTGTATGTGCTTGTTTATATCAATATCTTTATGTATAAATATATATATAGATATATACGTATGTATATATATAAATATATATATATAAATATATGTATGCATGTATTATATCTTTTATCTATCATCTTTTATCATGTACTGGTTTCAGCTAGGGACTGAGGCCACGCTGGTACACTGCCTAATAGTGTGTTGTGGCTTTTCTTTCTGTACTGCTTTTGGAGGAGAACCGACTTTGAGGGAACCGTTCTTCTTTCTGTCTTCTGCCGCTATGTGAGTTTATCTTGGATTTCAGAAAGAAATTCGTAGAGACGTTTTTTTTTTTTGAAGATCTTCATGTCTCCACCTCGCAAATCTCTGAGGTTGTTTGGCAGGTTGTTAAACATTTGTGGTCTGCTGAAACCGACGCTTTTGCAGATTTGGGTCTTCATTCGAGATGGAGAAGATGGGATCTTTGGTATGATGAATGCTGTTCAGTTCGGTGATTGCTATAACTTTTAACTCTAAATGACCTTCCGTATGTATATCACTGCATACCTTTCTCGCCGTCTCTCCTAGGAGTAGAGCTTCAATTCTTTTAGTCTCTCCCAGTAGCTTATCTGTTTTCCTCAAGTCAATCTCTTTTATGTAGTGGCGCTGGATCGCCTCAAGTTCTCCCAGGCGGCGACCAGAATTAGGAGCATTTATCCAGACGACTGAGAACCAAACTCTCTGTAGCGAGATTTCCTTATTTCTGGTTCCGGATGATCTAAGAATCAATGCAGTTACTCGCATGCACAACGTTGCAATCTTGGCAATATGCACATGGAATGTTGCATCATTACTCATGTGGACCCCCAGTTCACATACCGATTCTAACTCTGGGATTGCACCACCCCTTGGTCCTGTGTATTACGCTTGTAATCTTTATGGATCGATGGTAGAATGCTTGAAACTCCTCAAGATTGACCTGTGTCTTATTTTGTCAGCCCATTTTGATATTGCATGCTGATCGTTTTGTAGCTGTATTATGTCATCAGGGTCTTGGACCGCTTGTGGTACTTTTGTGTCATCAGTATATCTGGTGAGAGTGGCTGACTGTCGGGCAGAGGTCATGTCTGAGAGAGTCACTGCAAACACTAGTGGTCCCAGTGCAGTTCCTTGAGGGACTTCGCTGCAGATTGATGTCTCCCCAGAGAGAGCAACATTGGCTGCAACTGCCTGACTTCAGTCTTTTAAAAAGTCGTGCATCCACTCTCCCAGTTTTCTAGTGATATCAGGGTCAAGTAGTTTGTAATATATCATCTCATGATCCACTTTGTCAAAGGCCTTGGCAAAGTCGAGAAATATCACATCTACGTTTGAGTGGTTAGGCTGCTTTCAGTTTCCAGTTATTAGAACACCGCACGTGACAGCTTGTTGCATGAAAGACTGAACCTATCGATGCTCTCAAAAATCTTGATTATAGGTCTACTCAACAAGAGCTCACCTGGGGCTAGAACAACCCTCAAGGACATTTACAATTCAAAACGTATCACGAATTGTCTCCCTTATATTCTAGTTGGTATATTTTCATACATTCACATACGTACACGATGGCTGCAAGGCCATAGCTTGATTGTTCTCTTAAAACAGTACAGAGGTTGCTTTTCATTTTTGCTCGGGATCTACATTTTTTTCCCCAAATCCGTCAAAAGTGGCCGCTTCTTGCCATGGGCATTTCGAGAGATGACCATTCATACTGGTAGGTATTCATTCCAACATGGAATATTTCTTTGAATATTTAGGTTTTCTTGGAGTCCTAAAAACACGGTTCTTCGAATCTTGGGTAAATGTATTCTACTCCAGCGCTGGGCCGACCATAACCTTGAGAGTCAGATTGGTTGACGGAAACTGAAAGAAGCCAGTGGTATATCTATCTATCTATCTATCTATCTATCTATCTATCTATCTATCTATCTATCTATCTATCTATCTATCTATCTATCTATCTATCTATACAGACACAAACACGCACACACACAAACACGCGCGCACACATATCTGCAAACACACATGCACATGCGTGTGTGTGTGTGTGTGTGTGTGTGTGTGCGTGTATGTGTCTTTGTATCTGCTTGACAACCGTTGTTGGTGTTTTACGTCTCAGTAACTTAGCAGTTTGACAAGAGAGAGCAATCGAATAAGTATCTCAGTGAAAAAGAAAAAAAAAACATTGGTGGGCTGCAGTGAAATGCTGGCCAACAAACCGAAACCAGCAATTCGCACCAAAAGCCGAGATCTGTTGTCAAAGTCAATGTTATTATTGCACAATTCATGGCCACACCGTTGAAACCATTGAGAAATCGGGTTTTGATTTGCTGGGAAGGCACTGCGCACAGTCTAGATCTTTACCTATCCCTCTTTAAACGCTCAAACCTGATTTACGAGGTCGTTGATTTGCTACGGCCATTGATGGCTATGCGAGCAGCTGAAGACTTCCTTCTGCGATGGAACATGCAACATTGAGAACCATTGGAAGAAATACGTCGAAGAGCAAGGAGACTATGTCGAAAAACGATAAAATTTTTCAATCCCTGCTTTTGTTTGAATAAATTACAGAAACAAGAGTACACATGATTTTTGACTGTAGCATGTGATATATATATATATATACATATATATATATATGTGTATATGTATATAATCCCTTCTATATCTATATATGTATATACATACATACATAAATATATATGCATTTATATATACACATACATATATACGAACATTCATGTATATACATACACATATTTATATATGTATACATTTATACATTTACACACATATATACATCTATATATACATACGTAGACATACATAAGTACATACATATATACATATTTATATACATACATACATACATACATATATATACATCTATATATACATACGTAGCCATACATAAGTACATACATATAAACATATTTATATACATACATACTACATACATACATATATACATATTATATATATATATATATATATATATATATATATATCTATATATATATATATAATATATATATATTCACGCACACGCACACACACACACTCACACACACACACACACATATATATATAAACGTATATTTATTCTGGCATGTTGGTGTTCGGAACGTTAGATATGCTATCACCTCTACACTTCTTTAATTATCATCTAGTTAGCGTCCAGAATATATTTAATCGATTTCTCTCTTACATCACGCCAGCAAATGTGTAGAATTTCCTATAATTACATTGTAATTAGCGCGCTAATATATGGCCAAGTTAAACAGAGACTACGCTACACTGATGAGCGTTCATAAAAAAGCGAATAACAATCTGTTATATCAGCGGAGAAAAAGTTAACAACTAGCCATCGATAAATGCGTTCTTCTTATACTGTACAATCATGGCCGCCTTGGCGGTCGAATATCGCCCGGCCGCTAAAAACCTAAATAAAAATACATTTTTTTATTGGCTTAAAATTTTGACACAAAGCTAGCAATTTCAGGGAGGGGTTAGGTTGATTATACCAACTCCAGTACGCAACTGGTACTCATTTTATCGACCCCGAAAGGATGAAAGGCAAAGTCGACTTCGGTGGAATTTGAACACAGAACGTAAAGATGGACGAAATACCGCTAAGCATTTGGCCCGGCGTACTAACCATTCTACCACCTCACCGATTTAATAATAATAATAATAATAATAATAATAATAATAATAATAATAATAATAATAATAATGATAATAATAATAATAATAATAACTTTTGGAAAGGATTTGGAGTGACATGAAGACGTACAACATAAATGCAGACGGATATACAAACTGAAGGATCCTACCAAAATTTACAACACAAGCATGGAAAGACATCACAATAGCAGACCTAAGAAAGGCACTCACGAAGGCCCATAATGGAAATCCCCCGTAAAGATAGGGTGCCGAATTTCTGGCTCGCATCGCTCCCATGCGCACACGGTAAGCTAGTTCAGCTGCTCAATGGAATTATGAGAGACCCAAAAAAACACCTGAATGGTTAGCAAGTGGCATTACTTACCTACTCCCAAAGAATAACGAAACCAACCTTCCAAAAAACTATCGGCCTATAACCTGTCTATCCACCACGTATAAAATCCTAACATCTATCCTGGCGGAGAAACATATACATTCATGGAGAGGAACGATATTTTCCCCATTGAACAAAAAGGGTGCCGCCGAGGCTCTTACGGATGCAAAGATCAACTGCTAATCAATCGTATGATCCTTGAGAACTGTCACAACAAGCGCAGAAATCTCAGCACCGCATGGATTGACTATAAAAAGGCCTTCGACAGTATACCGCATCCATGGATCTTGAGATCGCTGGACATCTTCAAAATTTCCTCTGTGATTTCAAACTTCCTGAAGCACAATATGTCGTTGTGGAATACGAATCTCCAATTATACCACTCTAATGGAGTACTTGCCTCAGAAAATATAAACATCAACTGTGGAATTTTTCACCTTTAATATTCTGCATAGCCCTAATACCCCTTACAAGTGAATTAAACAGAACAGGGTATGGGTATAAAATTGCCAATAAAAAAAATAAGCCATCTATTTTATATGGATGACTTAAAACTTTATGGTAAAGACAATAATGAACTTGAAGGCCTATTGCGCACCGTGAAAGCATTCAGCGATGACATCGGGATGGAGTTTGGACTTGAGAAGTGTGCCAAGGCCACTTTCCAGAAAGGGAAAGTGAAGACCACAAATTCAGTCGTGTTAGATGTTGACACAGTCATAAGAGAGCTTGAGCAAGAACAACATACAAATATTTAGGGATAAATGAAGGCTCTGGTATTCAGCATGCAAGCATGAAAGAGAAGATCAGGAAGGAATGTTATAGGAGATTCGTGCAGTCCTGAAATCTGAACTAAATGCACGTAACAAGGTGTTAGCTATACATTCCTTAGCAGTTCCAGTTGTTACTTATAGCTACAATGTGTTGAACTGGAATATGAGTGAAGTAAAGAATATAGATAGGAAAATACGCAAGCTGCTGAGTTGTAATAGGATGCACCACCCAAAGGCAGACGTAGATCGCCTTTACCTTCCCAGAGCCCAAGGAGGTCGAGCCTGATCCAATTTGAACTAGCTTACAAAACAACCACAATTGGACTGGCCAAATATCTCGCAATATCGAATGACTGGATGCTAAAGCTCGTGGAAAATCACGAGAGACGAAAGAAGCTTCATTCTATCATAAAGGAAAGCAAAAAATGTGCTATTGATCTCGTGCAGGATACCCAACTGAACAACCCGAGGGAAGTACGGCAACTATTGTTGCAAAGAAGGTGAAAATGATGGCAATGAAAAAGCGCACGAGCAATTGGCTGATAGGTGGGAGGAGAAACCTCTGCACGGCAAATATGTGACCCGCAGCAAACAAGCTGATGTTGACCAGAAGCAACCCATCAGTGGCTACGGAGCTCAGGCTAAAAGCAGAGAGCGAAGGTTTCATCCTGGCTGCTCAAGATCAAAGCCTATTAACCCGAACTACCAGGCCAATGTGATGAAAAATGGAGCAGACCCAAATGCCGATTCTGCAACGACATGATTGAAACAGTGGACCACCTAATCTCTGGATGTAAAGTCTTAGCACCAGTGGAGTATAAATTAAGACATGACAGAGTTGGCCAATATCTCCACTGGCTAATAAGTCGGCATTACAATATCAAAACTGCCGACAAGTGGTATAATCACCACCCTGAGGCTGTAACTGAAGGAGAAAATGTAACCATTCTGTGGGACTTTCCAGTACATACAGACCGAACATCAAGGCCAATAACCAGATATTGTTGTGAAGACCAAACATAAAGTTTGCTTATTGATCGACATGAGCATCCCCTGTGATCATAATATCTCAGCGAAAGAGTTTGACAAGCTCAGAAATATAAAGACCTACTCATTGAAATTGAGAAATGTGGCATCTCAAGGCGGTTACAATACCAGTGATCGTAGGAGCACTAGGAATGATCAAGAAGGGAACCGAAAATTATATGAGAATGATCCCTGGCTTACCATCCCTGCAAGAAGTGCAAAATATTGTCTTAACTGGTACATCACACGTATTGAGAAGAGCATTGTCGATGTGAGAACTGTTGCTGCTCATGTATTTTAATTTAACTTAAAAAAAAAAAAAATGAACGAACTACTGAGTTTGGTTTAATGGCCTACCAATGTATACTATGAGTTTCTTTGCCCTAGGAGTCGGGAAGACACTCGGCAAGAAATGGAAGCAAATTTGAAAGAAGAAAAAAAAAGTAATAATAATAATATAATAATAATATAATAATAATAATAATAATAATAAATGCCCTGATGCAGTACCACAGGCATGGCTCTCATGGCTTCTGATCTTAACTGATTGGAAGTGTTTCATTACAGTGTTTTGTCTGTGGTATAAAAGATGGCTACAGCAATATTCTGCTGCTCAATACCACAGATTTGCTTGTCAGTTGTTTGACCTTAACCAGTTGAGCATGTCCCTTAGTGGCTGACGATATGTGCATCTCTGATCACGAGCAGATAGTGGGGAGCATCATAGCCATGTGTTGAGAGGGATGCTTTGGGGTTTGAATAGTTCACCTCTGGAACATGGGTGGTTCTTTCAACATCCTTAAGCAACCCTTATTCGGGGACCGTTTGAGCGGGATGGGCTACTCAACCTGAAGAAAATTCAAACTGGGCCCCACCTGCAAGATCATGTGCTGTTTATCTTGATATGAGATCACCATGTCGCGCACATATGGTTGTGATGCATGTGCCTGGTGTACCTTTATCAGACGGGTAGTCATGATGGGTATATTGGGCTTCGTATATTTTACCCCAGTGTCACTTTGATGGCATGAACTGCTCTCTCACTCAATAATAATAATAATAATAATAATAATAATAATAATAATACCTTGATGCAGTACCAGGCAGTGACTCTCATGGCTTCTGATCTTAACTGATTGGAAGTGTCATCATGTACATTGTTTTGTCTTGGTATAAAAGATGGGCTACAGCAAATATTCTGCTCCATACCACAGATTTGCTTGTTCGTTGTTTGACCATAACCAGTTGAGCATGTCCCTTCGTGGCTGATGATATGTGGATCTCTGATGACGAGCAGAAGCAGTGGGAGAGCATCATAGCCGTGTGTTGAGAGGGATTTTTGGGGTTTGAATAATTCACTTTTGGAAACAAGGATGTTTCGTTCAACATCCTTAAACAACCCTTATTCAGGGACCTTTTGAGCAGGATGGGTTACTCGACCATAAGAAAATTCTAACTGGGCCTCACCTGTAAGGTCATGTGCTGTTTATATTGATATGAGATCATCATGTCGGGCACATATGGTTGTGATGCATGTGCCTAGTGTACCCTTATCAGACG
>NW_021825926.1:0-13825 GCF_006345805.1 Octopus sinensis | reverse complement strand
AAAGAATGATTTTCAATAAAGTTCATCATATTCATAAAAAAACACCCAGAGCAAGTAATAAGAATATGAAAATAGTAGATGAAAAATATCGTTATAGGTATAAAAATACCATAAACAATTATAGAAAAATGGAGGAGAAACAATATGTTGAATCAAAATTAGATTTAATACAAAATAGGATTCAATACATACGCGCGTTTCAAAGGACAATACGAATATGTAAGAAAAAAATTATAATCATAGTAATTGTAATTAAATTTATGCATTGTCATTCTCATCAGTGTGAGGAATTTTCTGAAGGACATAAAAAAGGTTTAATAAAATAAAGTAAATTAATATATAATATATAATATATATATATATATATATATATATGCGCAGGAGTGGCTGTGTGGTACGTAGTTTGCTTACCAACCACATATTTCTGGGTTCAGTTCCACTGCGTGGCACCTTCAGCAAGTGCCTTCTACTATAGCCTCAGACCAGCGAAAGCTTTGTGAGTGGATTTGGTAGACGGAAACTGAAAGAAGGACTAATTTGTGTGTATATGTCTTTATGTCTGTATTTGTTCCCCCCATCATCGTTTAGCGGTTCGGTCTAAAGAGACCGATAGAATAACTACTAGGCTTACAAAGAATAAGTCTTGGGGTCGATTTGTTCGACTAAAGGTGCTGCTTATTTGTTTGTTTGTTGAGCGAAGCGGTCTTCGTCCCAGAGTGGGAGAAGTCCAAAACGTGGTCCTTTGCTATTCGTAAGACCTGTAGAAGAGAAAGCAGGTTAACCCCCGACACCGAAAGCATCGACGGATGGATGAATGCGCATCCAGGCTCAGCGGTTGCGTAGGAAGTCGGGGACAAGAAACAGGAAGAAAGAGTGAGAGAAAGTTGGGGCGAAAGAGTATAATAGGGGTCGCCACCACCCACCCCGAAGGAGCCTCGTGGAGCTTTAGGTGTTTTCGCTCAATAACACATACAAAGCCCGGTCTGGGAATCGAAACCGCGATCCTCCGACCGCGAGTCCGCTGCGCTAACCACCGGGCCATTGCGCCTCCACTTAAAGGCGCTGCTCCAGCACGACCGCAGTGAAATGACTGAAACAAGTAAAAGAATATTCATGTGTGTATAACCAAAAGGCACCAGTATAGACGTCACTAAAGGGACTGAGGGTACTAGTCAGCACCTGCGTTGCTAGAAATATGAGCCAGAATAACTCTTAGCCGTGCGTATGTATACTCTTTACTCTCTTCCTCTCTTTTACTTGTTTCACTCATTTGACTGTGGCCATGCTGGAGCACCGCCTTTTAGTTGAGCAGATCGACACCAACTCTTCTTTGGATGCTTAGTACTTATTCTATCGGTCTCTTTTGCCGAACCGCTACGTTACGGGGACCTAAACACACCAGCATCGGTTGTCAAGCAATGAATGCTAGGGGGAAAAACACAGACACACAAACATACACACATACACACATACACACATACATACATACATACATACATACATACATACATATATACGACGGGATTCTTTCAGTTTCCGTCTACCAAATCCACTCACAAGGCTTTGGTCGGCCCGAGGCTATAGTAGAAGACACTTGCCCAAGGTGCCACGCAGTAGGACTGAACCCGGAACCATGTGGTTGGTAAGCAAGCTACTTACCACACAGCCACTCCGCGTATGTATATTAAGTATACTGGTTCCACCAAGATTTGAAAACGGTGCTAACTATTACCCCTCGCCACAACTATAACCACCACCACCACATACGCACTACTAAGTCGTCCATCACACCTCTCGTGCCACCATCACAGTCTTATACCTACCACTGCACCTCAGCAGCTATACCATCCCACCACTGCATCATTACAGGAAGGAGTTTCGAATGCACGAACCACTTGTTAAACTTACAGAACCACCAGTGTGTTTTGTTTCGGAGGCGAATTTTGTTCTGAAGTAGAGAAGACCTAATTGCGGCCATGCAGACATATATTTTTATAGTGAAGTGTCCCATCCACGCAACCAACCATTGAAGATCGGTTCAGTAGCAGAGACAGGGTACGGTCTGATGGCTGTCGAATGTTGGGGAGGGGAGTACATTATTAGCTCGGGAATCTGCGCGTAACGGTGCATGGTTCAGTGGTTAGAGCGTCGGGCTCACAGTCATGAGGTAGTGAGTTCGATTCCCGGATTCGGCTGTGCGTTGTGTTCTTGAGCGAGACACTTTATTTTTCGTTGCTTCAACCAGTTCACCCAGCTGTAGAAATGAGTTGCGACGTCATTGGTGCCAAACTGTATCGGTCTTTGCCTTTCCCTTGGATAACGTCAGTGGCGCGGAGAGGGGAGGCCGGTCTTCCATAAACAACCCCGCACGGACTTGTGCCTCCGAGGGGAACTTTCTAGGTGCAATCTCATGGTCATTCACGCACGAAAGGGGTCTTTGCCCTATTGTACATATGGCGGTGTTGAGAGGGGAGGCTAGTATGCATGGGCGACTGCTGGTCTTCCATAAGCAACCTTGGTCAGATTTGTACCTCGGAGGGGAATTTTCTAGGTACAATCCCGTGATCATTCATGACCGAAGAGACGGGGCCTTTACCCTATGTACATATGATTGTGTGGAGAGGGGATGCTGGTATGCATGGGCGACTGCTGGTCGTCCATACACAACCTTGCCCAGATTTGTACCTCAGAGGGTAACTTTCTAGGTGCAATCCCATGGTCATTCATGAATCAAAAGGGGGTCTTTTTTTTACTTTATTTGCACGAAAAGACTTCGAATTGGCAGCAGAGTCGTTGTTGCTTCGGATTGAGTACCTTGTAGTATTTGTCCTCCTCTAAAGGATTTATCATAACGACCAAATGGCAATTAAAACCACACAACTTGAACGGAAGAGATAATTTCAAAAATCAAGTATTCTTCAAAGTTGACTCGCCATTGAGGTAAAGAACAGGCTTACTGTCTGGAGAGGACAATCATAGACACGCGTTTCCGATTCAGTAACCGTTATCAGCTCTACATCTATTCGATCTTATCCCCCACACAGTTTATACACTCATTCTATTTTATCTTTGTCAACACACCTCACCACCGCTCATGCTACACGGCGCAGCATTCCACACACACATACATACACACATACATACACACACACACACTAACGAATACATCTCATTCTACGTTCCATCTCTCACACATCTACTACACATCTAGTCACCAACCATACTATACCCATCGTCACTACTGAAATTCTTTTCCTTCCTCAGGTGTTGAAACTGTGATGGTATTTGGTCGACAACTGAGGAGGGGATTGAGCATGTGTGTGTCAGTTGTGTGCATTTTCTGTTTTTTTTTCGTATGTTGCTTTGTCGTCTCTCTGTGCCAGAATTTTGTTATCGATCGTCAATGGTTGGTTGGGTGGTTGGGACAAATGGTAATGTATGCAGTGGTGGCTGAAACGGGGTCTCAAGAAGAACAACAACAACAAAAGCAACAGTACCACCATTAACAATATTAACAGCAATCATCATCATAACCATCACAACCGTAGCAGCAGCAGTAGCAACAATATCAACATCATCATCAACAATACCAACATTAACAACAACAACAACAACAACAACAAAACAACAACCACGATAATCACCATGACAATAGCAACAACAACAGCTATTGAATTGAAGAACAAAAGTCTGTGTGAAGTTGAAGATACAAAATATTTATTTATCTTCAACAAAAATGTTGTCGTTGCGCCGAACGACAGAAAAAAGATAATTACGGCAAGTGAAGCGGTTTAGCAGTTCTTGTCAGATGTATGTCAGTAAAAACAGTAGTCGTCGTATGGCGGCGAGCTGGCAGAAACGTTAGCGCGCCGGGCGAAATGCTTAGCGGTATTTCGTCCGCCGCTGCGTTCTGAGTTCAAATTCCGTCGAGGTCGACTTTGCCTTTCATCCTTTCGGGGTCGATAAATAAAGTACCAGTTGCGCACTGGGGTCGATATAATCGACTTAATCTGTTTGTCCTTGTTTGTCCCCTCTGTGTGTAGCCTTTTGTGGGCAGTAAAGAAATAGGAAGGCGGCGAGCTGGCAGAAACGTTATCACGCCGGGCAAAAATGCGTATTTCGTCTGCCGTTACGTTGTGAGTTCAAATTCCGCCGAGGTCAACTTTGCCTTTCATCCTTTCGGAGTCGATTAAATAAGCACCAGTTACGCTCTGGGGTCGATATAATCGACTTAATACCCATGTCTGTTCTTGTTTGTCCACCCTTGTGGGTAATAAAGAAATGGGTATTTTATCTGCCGTTACGTTCTATTTTTATCTATGGACACTTTGATTTCAACATGCTTTAGAACAGGTGTTCTCAGCCATTTTTATCTATGGACCCCTTTGATTACTATTTCATTCTGGTTGATCCCCTTAGCCATTCGATATTTAGGAACTAGTTTTATTGAAATTTCTTTCAATATTCCTATTTCGTTTCTCAGAGGTTCCCTTGTGTAGGTTGAGCTATATAGAATGTTAGAGAAAGAAACCTAGCTGTTTCTTGCAATACATAACCAATATATACATCTAAAGCAGGGGTTCTCAACCATTTTTTATCTATGGATCCCTTTGATTACTATCTTATTCCGGTGGACCCTACGAAATTTATTTCAAAATCTCCATTTTGTTTTTCCCCCATTAACTTGTGTAGGTTGAACTATGTAAAACGTTAAAGAAAGAAACCCTGCTGTTTCTTGCAATACATACCAATACATACATCAAAAGCAAATTTTCTCAAGGGCCCTTAAAATACTCCTGTGGATCTCCAATTTACTATTCTGTTGCATGAATCCCCCCCCCCCCCCCAAATCTTATATGGATCCTCAGAGATCATATGGACCCCGGTTGAGAATCACAGTTTTAGTAGCACCAGAAGATTCGATTATAGCAAAACTTTTCCGATGTCTATTACTCTCTTTCTCTTTTACTCTTTTATTTGTTTCAGTCATTTGACTGCGGCCATGCTGGAGCACCGCCTTTAATCGAGCAACTCGACCCCGGGACTTATTCTTTTGTAAGCCCAGTACTTATTCTATCGGTCTCTTTGCCGAACCGCTAAGTAACGGGGACATAAACACACCAGCATCGGTTGTCAAGCAATGCTAGGGGGACAAACACAGACACACAAACACATACACGCATATATATATATATATATATATATATATATATATATATATATATATATAAGATATATATATATAAAGATAGTAAGTGGTGAAAAAACGACAGAAGGCTTAAATGTTAAAAAATATATATATTTGTGTCAAAATGTCTGGAGAATATTGGAAAAATTTTTTCCTTTCCTTAAAATGACATAATTTTAAATTTTTAAAGAAATTACCGGTTTCGCGTGTAGCTTTTCAAATTTCTTGTGACGTTATGTTTATATTGCATGGAGTTATCGTTGTGTTTATAACAGGAGATTTCTAAATAAGGGGAGGTAGTGAGTGATTTCTTCCGGTGTAAGGGAGATAATCGCTTAAAATTTTTTTTTTTTTTTCCTTTTCCTTGTTAATTTCTCTGTGTCAGTATGTCGGATGGTTGAGTCTGGGTTTGTACTTTTCAATGAAGAATGTTTCCTTGTTCAGTCTCATTTGTGTTGATGATCCGAAAGCACATGGTAAAATGGGAAGATTAAAAATTGTGGCAGTATTTGCTTTGCGCATTTCTCAATGTGCTCACTAAAAGGTATCATTCTATATTCTGGGAATGCAATCTGTTGTCGATGCAGTGTGCATCTACGCCTGAGTGATAGTCCCGTTGAACCCACGTAGTCTTGGTGGCAGCCCGAGCATTTAATAACATAAATTATGTTTTCAGAGGCACAAGTAAAGTTAGATTTAATCTTGAATTTCTGTCCCTCTTTAAAGAAGAATTCTGATCCTTCCAATAGGTTAGGACATGTTGCACAGTTCGATCTACCACATTTTTTTACTTTTGCATCCGTAATTTTAGAAGACAATTTTGCCTTTGTGAGAATCTTTTTAAGTGATTTAGGCTGTTTGTAGCTTTTATTTAAGATTTGGTGTATGTTTAGAATTAGAATTTCCTTTAATTTTGGTTTTTATGAAGTATTGGTAAATTCTGGGTGATGA
Source organism: Octopus sinensis (assembly GCF_006345805.1). Lineage (NCBI taxonomy): Eukaryota > Metazoa > Mollusca > Cephalopoda > Octopoda > Octopodidae > Octopus > Octopus sinensis. The sequence continues at coordinate 7,686 of NW_021825926.1, read as the reverse complement.
TGGTGAAGGCTTCTTTGTTTCTGGGGTTGTATGTAGATATGTAAGGTAGTATTTTCGGGGAAGGTGTGTTGTTGTGTTGAACTTTTCTTAAAGTTTCTATGTTGATTTCTGTTGCCACGTCTGATCCCATCCTCTATGAGTTGAGCTGGGTAATGTCTATCAATTAGGGTGTTTTGAGTTCTTGCAGTCTATAGTTCCTGGTATTTTGGTCTGACACTATTGTGCATATCCTTCTTGCAAGGTTGAAGGGGATGTTTGTTAGTGTGTCTTGGGTGGCATGAATTAAAAAGAAGGTATTGTTTGGCGTCTGTGGCTTTGTAAAAAATGTCTGTTTCTATTTTAAGGTTAATTTTTTTAATTAGTATATCCAAGAACGGGAGCTCCTTTTGGTTGTATTCCATTGTGAACTGTATATTTGGGTTTATGCTGTTCAATAGGTTTTTAAATTTTAGGAGTTTATCTATGTTTTCATTCCAGAGAATGAAACAATCGTCTAGGAATCGTTTCCAATTCTCTTTTATGTATTGAGAGAGGGAGTTTCCAAAGATTGATAGGGCTGCCACCAAGACTACGTGGGTTCAACGGGACTATCACTCAGGCGTAGATGCACACTGCATCGACAACAGATTGCATTCCCAGAATATAGAATGATACCTTTTAGTGAGCACATTGAGAAATGCGCAAAGCAAATACTGCCACAATTTTTAATCTTCCCATTTTACCAATGTGCTTTCGGATCATCAACACAAATGAGACTGAACAAGGAAACATTCTTCATTGAAAAGTACAAACCCAGACTCAACCATCCGAACATACTGACACAGAGAAATTAACAAGGAAAAGGGAAAAAAAAAAAAAATTTTTAAGCGATTATCTCCCTTACACCGGAAGAAATCACTCACTACCTCCCCTTATTTAGAAATCTCCTGTTAATAAACACAACGATAACTCCATGCAATATAAACATAACGTCACAAGAAATTTGAAAAGCTACACGCGAAACCGGTAATTTCTTTAAAAATTTTAAAATTATGTCATTTTAAGGAAAGGAAAAAAATTTTTCCAAATATCTCCAGACATTTTGACAAAAATATATATATTTTTTAACATTTAGCCTTCTGTCGTTTTTTCACACTTTACTATTTTCTTATATATTCACCCACGTGCTTTACCAAACAAACTTTCTTATCTATATATATATATATATATAATATATATATATATACATATATACGACGGGCTTCTTTCAGTTTCCGTCTACCAAATCCACTCACAAGGCTTTGGTCGGCCCGAGGCTATAGTAGAAGACACTTGCCCAAGATGCCACGCAGTGGGACTGAACCCGGAACTATGTGGTTGGTAAGCAAGCTACTTACCACACAGCCATTCCTGCGCCTAGGTATATAGACAGACAGGCAGGCAGGCAGGCAGATATGTAGATACACATACATACATACAAGCATACGATGGGGTGTTGAAAAGTTCCTGGCTTTAAAGGTGTCACGAAAGGCCTGGACGGAGGTCCAAACTTCCGAGTTCTTTTACAGGGCTTAGAAAAACTGAAGGACCGCTGCAATAAGTATATAAATCTGAGAGGGTAATATGTTTAAAAAAATCATAATTAACCGATCCTTCACTATTTTCTTTTACCCAAAGCCAGGAACTTTTCAGCACCCCTCGTACTTAGGGGAGTGACTGTGTGGTAAGTAGTTTGCTTACCAACCACATGGTTCCGGGTTCAGTCCCACTGCGTGGCATCTTGGGCAAGTGTCTTCTACTGTAGCCTTGGGCCGACCAATGCCTTGTGAGTGGATTTGGTAGACGGAAACTGAAAGAAGCCTGTCGTATATATGTATATATATGTGTGTGTGTGTGTGTGTTTGTTTGTCTGTGTTTGTTCCCCTAGCGTTGCTTGACAACCGATGCTGGTGTGTTTAGGTCCCCGTAACGTAGCGGTTCGGCAAAAGACAACCGATAGAATAAGTACTGGGCTTACAAAGAGGTCGATTTGCTCGACTAAAGGCGGTGCTCCAGCATGGCCGCAGTCAAATGACTGAAACAAGTAAAAGAGTAAAGAGTAAAGAGTATTCTATAATACATGTATGCGTAAATGTATATATGTGTCTGTGGTTGTGTGCTTACATATATACACACACACACAGCAACAAGCATACCCATAAAGACGTGTGTGTTTGTGTGTATGTGCATCCATATAAATGCTTGTTTGTGTGTGTTGTGCTGAATCGTACAAACGCTATTATACATACACACATGTACGTACGCATGTGTTTATATGCATGCGTGTGTGTACGTAAGTATGGTTATGTGTGTATATATATAGACAAGAGCTGGTGATATAAATAACCCTCACACACGTACTTAGATGCACAAATTTTTGTCTTATCAAGATCTTAGATCTGCCTACCCCTTGATACGCCCATACACACCCACACACACACAAACACACACACATACACACATACATATACACATACATACACACACTAAGCGTATTATACGCATACAACACACATAATTATACAAATATATATATATATATATATATATTATATATATATATATATATATCCGGATGGCCGGATAACTGAAGAGATGGTGGTGTGGATTTCACCTTGGCATTCTAAACTCAGAGTTTTATCTTGGCTAGTAGTAATTGTCACATATTATATTTACAGATAAATTCCTCCATTTGCATAATATTGAGGTCTCTTTCTTTCTTTTGTTATCTTACCGTTTTTACCAATCTCTCTCTCTCTCTCTCTCTCTCTCTCTCTCTCTATATTATATATATATATATATATATATATATATATATATATATACACATAATATACAAGCGCGTAATATATATACATAAACACAACATATATGTGTGTGTATGTGTGTCTGAATGTATGTGTGTATATATATGCATGTTTGTGTGTACAGCAGAAATATGTAGCACAATCTCACTGCCTAAGTATCGAACTCGAATCACTATTTTCAGGCGTAAAAATGACTAATTAACAAACAGGATTTTGTCAACGATTGATGATATCAGCAAACAACTGACCAGTAGAAACAAGAGGTCATTAATAATTTGGTCTCTGATTCTTTTTTTCTTATTTTTTTTTCACAAGGCGCAGGCGCGGCTGTGTGGTAAGTAGTTTGATTACCAACTACATAGTTCCGGGTTCAGTCCTACTGCGTGCACCTTGGGCAAGTGTCACCTACTATAGTCTCGGGCTGACCTTCTGAGTAAATTTGGTAGACGGAAACTGAAAGAAGCCCGTCCAATATATGTGTACGTGTGAATGTGTGTGTTTGTTCCCCACCATCGCTTGACAACCGATGTTGGTGTGTTTACGTCCCTGTAACTTAGCGGTTCGGCAAAAAAGACCGATAGAATAAGTACTAGACTTACAAAGAATAAGTCCTGGGGTCGATTTGTTCGTCTAAAGGAGGTGCTCCAGCATGGCTGCTGTCAAATGACTGAAAAAAATGAAAAAAAGTATATATATATATATATATATATATATATATATATATATGACACGTCTACCAAATCCACTCACAAGGCTTTGATCAGCCCGATGCTATATTAGAAGACACTTGCTCAAGGTGCTTGGTTGTGGGATTGTACCCAGAGCCATGCAGTTGGGAAGCAAGCTTCTTACTACACAGCCACGCCTTTACCTATATCTTGTACGTGTGAATTTCTGCGCGCATGCGTGTGCGAGCGTTTGCCTCCAGCACCAAAATATACTGTCGCCAAAACAGGCCGAATGTCCAGTCAACCGCGCGAAATCGTAATCTTCCAAATCACTGCGCCCGTTCGTCTCATTCCGGGTGAAGAAGTATGGGGTGGTGTTTACCAGTTTGAGATCTAATGGGTTAAATCGACTGAAGTTGCTCCCACGCTGGCGGCGTTTTAAGTTAGAAAAGTATATATATATATATATATGTGTGTGTGTGTGTGTGGAGGCGCAATGGCCCAGTGGTTAGGGCAGCGGACTCGCGGTCGGAGGATCGTGGTTTCGATTCCCACACCGGGCGTTGTGTGTGTTTATTGGGCGAAAACACCTAAAGCTCCACGAGGCTCCGGCAGGGGGTGGGGTGGCCCTGTTGTACTCTTTCGCCCCAACTTTCTCTCACTCTTTCTTCCTGTTTCTTGAGTAACGCTGCGATGGACTGGCGTCCCGTCCAGCTGGGGGGAACACATACCCCATAGAAACCGGGAAACCGGGCCCATGAGCCTGGCTAGGCTTGAAAAGGGTGCATAAATAAAAAATATATATATATGCAGTAATCACTCGTCTATCGCGGGTGTTACGTTCCAAAACCATCCCGCGATAGGTGAAAATCCGCGAAGTAGAAACAATACTGTACTGTATATCTTTTTATTATTTTATATTAGGTTGGTGCATAATTATTGCGGCTTTTTTTTTTTCAATAAATTTTATTCAACAAAAACCATTAACAACATTTAGCAAAAACATCTGTAAATGATTATTCCGGAGCATATTCACCATCTACTTCAATTTTGTTTAAATTGGTGTTTTGTTTAAATTTTTTGTTGGATAAAATTTAGTGAAAAAAACCGCAATAATTATGCACCAACCTAATAATTTGTATGTATTTAGTTTATTATAAATGCGAAGCAACACCACACACTCGCTTCCCGAGTTCGTTTTCCGTACAATATGTGCGATTCTGTTTTCTCATCTACGGTACACTACGTATTTTCTTTTAATATATTTGAACTGTGTTTTACTGTGCAGCACAGTACTGTCTTTTTTATTTAATAATTTTTAGGCGTGCAAATGCTTATTTTACCTCAGAGATAATCTATATATATAAACGGCAAAATGTCTGTGTGTGTGTCCTTTATACAAATCCACAATTTTTCAGTTAGAGGGCTCGCACTTTCTATGGTCATTCAAAACTGTCCAAGGGTGGTCGTGCACATCTTTACATTTCCCCAGTCACCCCGCAAAGCCATTAAAAAAATCAATAGAAATGGCATTTTGTGAATTTTCTATCCAAAACCCAATTAAAATACCCGAAACTTGATACGCCAATTGAATGCCAGTTAGCTGTATGTGATTGGTCGGAGATTTGGACAGTACTCGCATGTTATGTGCGCACGCACGCAGCTGTATATGCATGCACTAGCACTATGACCCGGCAACGCCGGGTCATACTGCTAGTTAAAATCTAAAAAAATATAAATACCTATCGGCCGTAGAGACCTGCAATTATACTGAAAAGTCTGCGATATAAATTTACATACATCTTTTCTACTCTAGGCACAAGGCCCAAAATTTTTGGGGAGGTGGCCAGTCGATTAGCTCGACCCCAGTACGCAAGTGGTACTTAATTTATCGACCCCGAAAGGATGAAAGCCAAAGTCGACCTCGGCGGAATTTGAACTCAGAACGTAACGGCAGACGAAATACGGCTACGCATTTCGCCCGGTGTGCTAACGATTCTGCCAGCTCGCCGCCTTTATAGGCTTATACCGCAGACCCCAAAGTGCCGCTCCTACAAAAGATTTGTCCGAGGCGCAACGCCCACTGCTCTGCTCTCCAAGCTATGCTACTGTCTGTAAGGTGAGGGATAAAGTTGACCTCAACAGGATTTGAACTCAGAATGCAGAGGGCAGGAATAAATAACCGTATGACATTTTGTCCGACGCTGTAACGATTCTGCTAATCCAGCAACCATAGAAACAAATAATAAGTGTCAAATTTTGACACAAAGTTAGAAATTTTAAGGGCAGAGGCAGGGGTGGGCGGGTCGATTGCTCCGACCCCAGTATTTGACTGGTACTTTATTTTATCAACTACGAAAGGATACAAGGTTAAGTTGACCTCGGCGGAATTTGAACTAAGAACAAAAGATCAGGGAGAAATGCCGCTAAGCATTTTGTTTGACACGCTGACGATTCTGCCAGCTTTTGCCTTAATAATAATCCCTTCAGCTTTAGGCACAAGGGCCGAAAGTTTGGAGGGATAGGGCTAGTCGAGGACATCGAGCCCAGATCATCTAGTACTTTATTTTATCGATCCTGAAAGGATCAAAGGCGAAGTTGACCTCAGTAGAGTATGAACTCAGAACATAAAGCCGGATGAAATGCCACTAAGTATTTTGTCCGACGCGCTGACGATTCTGCTCGGTAACCGCCTTAACCCTAAAAGCAATAATACAGTTAATAATAAATCTCTGAACGAGGTATAAGGAAGGGTGACCTCCCTTTGCAAATACCATAAGGACACAGAAGTGTGCCTAAAGCCAGCTGGAGACGATGTTCTCCTGGGGCTAAAAGCTACAGTAACACCCACCCTTAGTGGTTAGCCATATTGAGATGGCAAGTATACCTCACAATAATACTGGAGTTTGCGGGGAGGAGGACAATTGATACCAGTACGCGATAGGTGCTTCATTTTACCGACCCCCGAAAGGATGAAGAGCAAAATTGACTCGGCGAGGATTGAACTTAAAAATATAAAGAACCAGAAGAACTATCTTCAGGCCACAATTCGACCTTGGATTAAATAGTTCTGTCATTCTTGGACTGGTGCCTTTTTTTAGGTGTCTTACTTTGCTTCATCGAATTCAGAATCGAGTCGTCAACATGGTGGTTCTTATTCTTTCTACGAAGCTGGAATCTTTGGCTTATCACCGAAGTCTATTTTCGCTGCGTCTCTTCTATAAGTATTTCCATGTTCATTGCTCTTTTTACCTTTCTTATCTATAGTACCCTCTGTCAAGACCGTTAAACGTGTTACCCACTTCACTTCCCAGGCACTTCTATTGAGCTTCCTGTTAGTCATAAGTTATTTTAGTCTAATAGCTTCTTTCCTTAAACTGATTGCTCTCTGGAACTCACTACCATCGTGTTGAGTTCGTCTAGACAAGGGATGGGGGCCGAATTTCGTCAACTGGGGGCTGCATCGTACCATTTTCAAGTGGGAGAGGGCCGCATGGTAAAACATAAAAAATATTACTTGTCCACTTTATACAGGACTTTTTGCTGTTCATCTTAATTTTATTAGTCTTAATATGAAAATTTATTTGTCTTAGTATGAACTTAACCTAGAAACTCGCTGAGGGCCGCATGCGACCCGCGGGTCGCAGGTTGCCCATGCATGCTATAGACCAATGTTTTTCGATATTTTTTTTACCTATGTACCCCTTTGGTTCCTATTTTACACGGGTGGACCCACTTAGCCATTCAATATTTTTAAAAAATCATATTTTTATAATTAAATATTTTAAGAAATTGTATTTAAAAAAAAATTAAAATATTTTGCGTATTCTAGAAGTATAACCACTTTATTGCAGATAAATTTTGACAGCAAAAATTAGAGGGACCCCCAAGGGCCATGTGGACCCTGGTTGAGAACCACTGCTCTAGATTATATAAAGTCCTTTAAGTTTTTGTCAATCACATCTTTTCAATTTCTAGGCTTCTTCTTTTCCTTCTTTCTAGTCTCAGTGAAATGGAGAAACAATTTAGTTGGTTCATCAGCCGAAAGCTGATGAACCAACTAAATTGTTTCTCCAAAACTTCCGGCAAAACTGTCTTTCTGACCCGTTCCTTCAAGTGTAGACGGCTTTCCCTGTCTCTCCGCCGTTCTCAAAGCGTTCAAAATATTTTTTCATTGGTTCTGGCTTAACAGC